>NC_046155.1:99629628-99714628 GCF_011064425.1 Rattus rattus
GTGTGTGTGTGTGTGTGTGTGTGTGTGTGAACAAGCTGTTGCAGAAGTGTGTACCTACCTGCAAGGGTGGGAGCGAGGAGTAGAGAAGGGGCTCCCAGTTAACTTCCAGAATCCCTCTTGGCACCTGCACCTTACTCTGAGAGCCCAGGCTACTTTGCCTTTTGGCTACATCGCTACTGCTCACTGGTCCCGGGTCTTCTGCTAGTCTACAGCTCCTCCCGGACTTTGCCCCTTCTCCGGGGCTTACGGGGGCGGGCGCTAGGACCCGGCGGGGTGGGGCGGGGCGCGGTGCTCCCGCAGCTCTTACCTCCGCAGCCTGGAAAATACCGAGCGAGGCGAGCGGAGCCCCGGAGCCCCGAGCCTAGCGGGAGGGAGGAGGGGCGGAGGGGGCGCGCGGGGCAGGGGGCGCGGAGCAGGGCAGGGGCCGGCGGCAGGACCCCTGCTCCTCCCCAGGGCCCCCCTGCGCGGCCCCCGGTCGCCCAGGCAGCGGAGGCAGCAGCGCCGGCGGAAGAGCTCGCACCCCGGCCCCGGCCGGCCCCGGCAGAGAAGCCCGTACAGGTGAGACTCGGCCACCACGCCCCGCCCCCACCATGGCCCCGCGCAGCTTGCTACCGAGTTAGTTGTGCGAGTCCGGCCAGCACCGCGCGGGGACTCCGTGCCAGAACCGCACCTGCGATCCCCAGAGTCCCGCCCGGCTCTCGCGGGCTCCTGCACCCGCTACGCAGCAACCCTACTGCCGCTCCAGGGAAGTATGAGGTCGCTCCTTGTGGGAGGGTGGTGACTGTCCTGTGCCGGTGCACAACCGCCTGGGGCCAGTACCTGCCCTTCTCAAGCTGTCCGCTGGTCCGGGACCCCGGCTAGCCCCACCCGCGCCCCTAGCGCACTGACTCTGGTCCCCAAACCGGTCTTGCAGGTCCCAGGAAGGTGGCGTCAGCATCTGCAGCCGCGCCGACGTTGTCTGAGCCTCCGCGGAGGACCCAGGAGAGTCGGACTAGGACCAGGGCCCCGGGCCTCCCCACGCTCTCTATGGAAAAGCCAGCTGCCTCAACAGAACCCCAAGGGCCTCGGCCCGCTTTGGGCCGTGAAAGTGTCCAGGTGCCCGATGACCAGGACTTCCGCAGTTTTCGGTCAGAGTGTGAGGCCGAGGTGGGCTGGAACCTGACCTACAGCAAGGCCGGCGTGTCTGTGTGGGTGCAGGCTGTGGAGATGGATCGAACTCTGCACAAGATCAAGGTAGGGTTGCTCTGTGGTACCTGCAGCCTCCACTCCTCCTGAACTGTCTCTCACAGGAGTCTCCTCGTCCGGACTCAGATCAGGGGCCCATAGAGGGGTGCATGTGAGCGCAGTCTCCTAATATAAGCCAGGAGGAGGTATGGTCCCCCATTATACACATGGGCCATACCACTTATCTGGCTCACGGAACTCTTAACTAGGTATGCCAGTGTGTTTAGGAGATGGGTGATGGCCAGGCATACTTAGGGGAATAGTGTTTCTCAGAGGTCTGTCTTTCAGAGTAGCGTCTGCTTGGACCCTTCGTTTGACTCCGTAGGTGGGTGAATGGCCCACGTCCTCTGTCACCCCGGGCTCTCTAGTCTGAGATGGGTCTTCTGCTCTTCTCTCTGCACTCTTGTGTGCAGAGGATGAGATTCCTTCCTGCTTGGTTCCTCTAGTCCTCCCTGTCCCTGCCCAGTGGCTCCGTGTCTTCAGCAGGCCTTTAGGACTGTGGCTGGCAGCTCCTGATGGCTCTCTTGCCCTGAGCCATACTGGGGGTGAAGTTGGGGAAGCGGGGTCTTAGGGTCAAGGGAAAACAGCTCCGAAGGCAGATGAATGAATACTCACCAGCCCCTCACTGCCATTTCCCCTCCTCCCAGCCCTATGATTCTCTTCTCTCCGTCATGACAGGGCAGCTTAGGGTTTGATGGGGCAGAGATCCTGGTCTAGGGGCCTCAGTAGCTGTTTCTCACTCATGTGGTTTTGTCGTGAGTGCCACATTGCAGGGTGTGGACTTCCCCTTAGAGGGCTCTTGGAAGGCCCTAGCACCCTTCTCCAGCTCTGAGTCTGTGGGATGCATCCCTGCTCTTGGAGGCCAGGGTGTTGGACTATCTTAGCAGGGTCCCTGCTGCCTAGGGCCTGGTCTGTGACTTCTGACCTTATACCAGAGCCTGAGGTGCTGACCTTTCCCCTCTGGCCCTGTGCTTTTTTTTTGCCTTGTCCTAATCATTTATAGCTTGATCCACCTGTCCCCACATGGTTGGCTTGCTCTCCCTGCTGTCCCTTTGCCCTCTGTGACTCTCTCTGTATGCCCTGGCTGACTGACTCTCTCTGGGTTTCCGTACACCTCCTTGCTCTGAGTCTCTCCCTAGGCTTAAAGACCCTGGGCTGGAGCTTCTTCAAGGCCTAGCCTAGGGTCTGAGCCTGAGGAGCAGGGCGGAAAGGGCAGCTGGTAGTGTCAGCGTGTTGCTGACTGCATTCAGGGTCCTCCCTACAGTGTCCACCAGGGTAGTGGTGTTGGAGAAAGAAGGACACGAGAACAGAGTCAAAGGTGGGGGACTGAATGAGAAAGGCTTAAAGCCAGCAATGTGCAGGGGCTGGGAAGTTTGCCTCCCAAGGGACTGCTCTCATCTGTGTGTGTGTGTGTGTGTGTGTGTGTGTGTGTGTGTGTGTGTGTGTGTGTGTATGGGGGAGTGTGTGTACTCCCACCCTTTGTCAATAGGGTGGAGTTGCCTCCTCCATCTGGCTTGGTTAATGAATAAACCCAGTCTTGCCCAGGATGGACAGGAGTTGGCAAGTCTGGAGACTAGGTTGCCTCAAGCAGACCCCTTGTGGCTAGATTAGACTTGAGAAGGGAGAATATTTGAAGACGCTGTGGTGTTATGAGCTTCTGGGCAAGACATATGTTTTCTCCAACACACCGGGTTCCAGTGCTTTACATACTGAGGCTAAGGTACTAGGCAGCCTTTTGTACAACCTGCTTAAGGAAAGAGAGAGAGAGAGAGAGAGAGAGAGAGAGAGAGAGAGAGAGAGAGAGAGAGAATGAATATGAATATGAATACTTAGAGTCCTGATGGGTTAGTCTCCAAGTCTAATCTTGTCTCTAACTTTTCTCCCATACTGCCTCAGCCCCATTTCCCACAGTAGAGGAGGGAGGCAGAACCTAGGCCCAGGGAAGAGACTGACACCTTAGTTATAGATATCAGCAGTGGCCAGGCTCCATGTCTGGTCTTCTCAGCACAGATGGAACTCTGGGAGATGAGCTGAGGTCTCTGAGCTTCCCGTCCCCAGATTCCAGGACTTCTAGTTGCCACAGTTAGCCTCTTTCTGATAAGCACCCTCCTCCCAGCCAAGCATTTTCTTTTGGTTATCTGATTTAGCCTCAGGCTAGTCCTGGAGAGTCTTCAGTTTGTCTCTGTGTTACTAAGAAAGAAACAGACCAAAAGAAAGCTCACCCTACAACAGGTAGGAGTGCAACCCGGGTCAGCATGCTCCAGTGCTGCTGCCCTCTCTGATGAATTTGCATCCTTGGGCAACACTGGCCTTTAACCCCATCAATAACTCTTTGAAGAACTGAAGGACACTATGTTCCCATCATCCTACTCTTGTTTGATGGATGACAAAGCTGAGGCCCAGAGGGGTGAGTGACTCTTGCCAAGGTCATACATCAGGTAGAAACCAGAATCCCAGGGATCATTGGGTCATTGCAGGAAACTGGGACTTAACCCCAGTTGTTTGTTGAAATTCTGGTTCCTCTCTTTCCCTTTCTTCCCCCCTCTCCTGCACCCTGTGCGGTGGTGTGTGTGTGTGTGTGTGTGTGTGTGTGTGTGTGTGTGTGTGTGTGTGTATACATGTGTGCGTGTATAGGGGGGTGCCTTCTTATTTTCTTCATCAATTTTACCTTGCTCTTCTCCCTATCTCTGTCCAAAGGTCCCTGGAAGCCACCATGGCTCTGGGCCCAGCCGACAGCTAGGACAAATAAAAGAGGCTAATGGAGGCTACCCCTACTCTTTCCCTCCCCCCTGGCCTCTGGCCTGCTCTGGCTTCAGGCCTGTACTGGGCTCTGGGTTAGTGGACAGGAGGCAAACAGTTCCTCCTGCAAGTCTAGGCCCCCTGTACCAGAGCAGATGTTGAGTATGGATGGCAGAGAACAAGCAGAGAACCCAAACCCAGGTTTCTCAAAGCCCAGGCTTGAAGAAATAGAAAAATATTTTCAGTCATTCAACCAGAGAATTGTCTAGATCTGGTATCTTTTTGCTTTGTGTGACTGAGGCACATCCCTTCCACTCTCTGGGCTGTCTGGTTACCTGCCGTTGGGCCTTTCTGATTTGAAGGATCTCTGAACTCAGTGGCTGGGCCAGGACACATGAGAGAAAGAACAAGGAAGCCCTGGCAAGTGGGCTCTGGATGACCTGTGCTCAAGTCTTCTGTTGCTTACTGTATGTCTGTCTATGTGGCAGGCAGAGGAGGACTCCTGGCTTCTTCCTAATGCTTTCGGCGCTTACTGGAGAGAGGGAAGGGAATTCTAGGTGCACCCAGGCCTACAGGCCCTAGTTTGTGAGCACACACTGTAGCAGGGATGACCCAAGAAGGACCAGGACCTATGACAAGAGCAGACTGGTGTCAGGATCTCTGGGGACTTGGAGTTAGAACATCTGTGGGAGTTCTTGAGAGCCTCTTGCCCCAGGAAACATTAATAGGGACTCGTCTCCTGACTTCTGGTCCTGTGGTCCTTCCTTCTCCTTTGGTGAAAGCTCTAAATATCTCCTCCTGGCTTAGGCTCACTGCCCACCTGTCCCATGACACAGCTACTTAGGGTACAGTCTCTCAAGCCAATGTCCAGGTCTTAGTACCCATTCATGAATACCGCATTCTCCTGTGATATATGGCTCACCTAGGGATCTCGGAGTACCTTTCTTACCTTCAGAGTCTGGGACTCAAAGCTGTCCTGGGAAAGACAAGGATATGTAGGGCCAGGACCACCAAGTCTGCCATTGTCCTGTAAGGTAGGACTCTTCAGTCCAATGGAGTAGATGTGGGAAATGGAGGCTCAGAATAGGGGTCCACTTGTACAAGACCAAACAGTTAGAAGTGGCTGATGCTGGATCAGAACTCAGGTCCTTGCCTCCCCCCCGCCCCAATCAAAACTGCCTTCTCTCTGCCCCTTGGGCTGTCTCTCAGCCCTATGGGCCTCTCTGTCTCCAGAACCCCATGGAGATTTACCCTCTGTCCTTGGGTCTCTCTGTGCTGTGTCATTGTGAGAGGATACCTTGAAGGAGACCCAACTGGGTAAAAGTCCAGTCCTCACTGTGGTCTGAGGGGTTACTTCACCTCTCTGGATCTGTTTTTCTTGTCTGTGGTGTCAAGGATGAGAGGTGACATGGTTTTAGGAGTTGGGGGAGTTCAGCTCCTGGTTTGGCCTTTGCTTCTCAGGGGTCAGTGAGTCCATTTCTATAGGAAGTTGCTGGGCAGGTGGTTTGTAGAGGTGATCTTAAATCTTAGGCTTGGGAAGGTGATGTGAGTACCACAGGGCCTAGGTAAGGATGGTCACCTAAGGCTTGGTGGTCTATCCCAGCGAGGAAGGCCCCTAGGTGTGCACTCTGAATCCAGAGATAGCTCTGAGGAGTCCTGCCTTGGCTCCAGCCATGACCTGACATAGGAGATCTAGAAGAGGAGGCCCCCAAATATGTCCTGGGGAATAGAGTTCTAGAGAGGCTCCCAGGGAGCTAATAGCGTGTGCTATGGGGAAGGTGCACTAAAAGGGGGAACCGTCAGCAGTGACTGCAGGTGTTGAGGAAACCTTTCTGGCTTGAGGCGCCTGTTTTGAGTTGAAACTCTACAAGAGAGAACACACGATTCAAAGTCTTGGTTGTATGGCCCTGGGCAGGCTGCTTCTACTCGGTCTCTGTTCGACGTGGACAGAAGTATCAGTTTGCCCGTTCCGCTACTTCAGTTACTCATTCAGTGAACGTCACTGGATAGCCCCTCTGTCTGGACCTGTGCTGGAGGCAGGGGACAGCCAGGGATGGAGGGCTGTGAACCCAGAGCGGCCACTGAGCCGGCCAGTGCTGGAGTACGCTGCCTGAGTGGTGGCTTTGGAATTGAGGGGAGAGAGAGTGGGAGTTTGTCAGCATCTGGAGCATTCTGCACAGATACAAAGAGGAGGTTAGGGGGAGACAGGACAGGGCATTGGACGAGATGCCCTGGTTGAGGATAGGGAGTAGAAAGGGACTAGTGAGCTAGGCCAGGCCTGCCGCCTTCTGGAACTCTGGAACTAGGGGGTCTTATGGCACCAGGGTTTTGCCGTCGGGAGAGGCTGCACCTGTCTGGGTAATGGTACTGAGTCTGTACTAGAGCAGGGCTGTGGCCAGTGCAGCTTGGATGAGCCCAGAGGAATGAGGAGGGATGGGACAGCAAAGTGCAAACTGTGACTTGCAGAGTAGGCTGAGGTGGAAGCCGGTATGATGCACACAGCCCCTTGTGGCTCCTGCCCTGGCGGTGGGTGGGGTGCCTGCAGGCTATGTCCCTGTTGGGGGTAGGGGAGTCCACAGTTCCTGGGTTGTCTTAGTGCCCTCCACACTCAGTTCCCCAGGCTTTTAAACTTTAACGAGCCTCAGCTCAGTTTCCAGCCGAGAGTGTTTAAAGTTTCAGGAGATGAGAGAAAAGAGCAGTCCTGGAGACAGCTGGGTCCTCTTTCTCCCCTTGTGCCTCTATGCCTGGCTGGACACCTGGAGCCAGAGCCCTAGGTACCGTGACCCGGAGACTTGGCTCTCTGTGCAGGTCTGGGACCTACACTGGGCTTCTATAGAGTGTTCCCGAAGGCCTGGGTGTGCACGCGGTCTCCAACAAGCATAGATGGGAATAGAACCCAGTCACAGCCCAGACCCCTGACCTGGGCAGACAATCATCCTCTGGCCACAGGAGGAGGAGCATGGCTCAGAGTAGGTGTCAGGTTGGCAGTGTTCCCAACCCTCTCAGCGCTCTTTTGCAAGCTCTAAGCCCCTCCTAGCATGCTTGCGTTGGTAGAGATGCTGTAGGTCCCTAAAGAGGCTCAAAAACATGGGATTGGAGAGTCCCATGCCAAATTCACACTCTTCTCACTTGCCATTAAATGGAGCTTGTGGCCAGCAGCTCAGGGCATGTGACACTGTTTTCTGAACTTGTATGTATGTATGTATGTATGTATGTATGTATGCATGCATGCATGCATGCATGTATTGTATGTTTTATGTGTATGTGCTCATATGCATGTATGTGCATATGCCACAGCAGGAGTGTGGAGGTCAGAGGGCACCTTGACGGACTTGGTTCTCTCCTTCTACTATGCAGGTCCTAGTCTTGGTAGCAGGTGCCTTTCTCTGAGCCATCTCACTGGCCCTCTCTGGCATACCCTTGCCTCCCTGCCTTCCAGCCTGGGCTCCCAGAAGGCAGGCATATGCCACATCTCTAGAATCTTTCTGGCCCGGGGCAGGTATTCAGTGTCTGCACAGGTGGGAAGTAGGGGGTGACACCTGCTCTGATCTCCTTGTGGCACCTGGGCCATTTAATCTTACTGGGTTTCTTATCGATGCTGGCTCCTGAAGTTCCCCTCATCATTCCCTGGACCCCACTCTCTGTCTTTGGACATTTCTTGATGTCCAGGACCTAGGAATGGGTGAACGGTGATAAGACTTGCAAGAGAGAGAGGCCTGATAGCTAGAGGTGATCTGTCTCCCCTGTGTGTCTCCAGCATGCATTCATTCAAGCATAGATATGTTTAATCACGGAGTCCATACGTTATACTCTATGCCAAGCATAGTGTTCTGTGAGAATTTGGCACCAAATCACACTTCTCAGACCCTGTTGTTATGAGGTTCATATCCTGTCAGGGAGCCAAGCAAAACAGAAGCAAACAGCTGAAGAAGATACCAGAGGGAGGTTCTGTTCTAAGCACAGGGTAATCTGATGGGGGTGGAGGATTCTGCGTGTAGGTTTCTGTGTTTGGAACTGGACTGTGGGTGGCTGTGTGTGACACAGCCTTCGGATGAGTGGACTGTGAGCCCCCTCACAAGCAGGTACACGGTTCCCCAACCCCAAGCAGGCATCCGAGACGTTTGGGTCATTCCACACTGAGTGCATGTGTGTGCCAAGTGTGAGTCTCTGTGTTTCTGTGTCTGGCATTACTCTGTGTGTGAGTCACACCCCCTCACTGCAGGAGCAGAGTTGTCTCTGATCCAATTATGTCTGCTCAGCTGTCTCCTGGCAGCTCCCGCCCCCTGGTGCAGCTCTGGCTCTACCATGACTTCCCCTTCCTGCTGCTTCTAAAGCTTCCGTCTGCCTCTAGCTCCTCTCTGGGTCTCAGGATATTCCTTTTCCAACCCTGTGTCTGTTCTCTTCTCCCTGCCTGGTAACTGCCTGTGTCCCTGATAGCTCTACTCGGCCCTTCTTCTCCTTTTGCTTTCCTTGTCTCAGTTGTGTATTCACTTAGCAAACCTCCTCTTCTGCTGTCTACCGACTCTGCCGGCTATTGTGTTGTGGATATGGCGACAGATCAGGCCTGGGCGCTCCCCTCCAGAGACTCCAGGCCTGGTGGAGAGACAGAGAAAGCCTTTGCAGGAGTGTTGGACAGAGACTTGTGCTGAGAATAGTGACCAACAGCCTGAAGATGAGAGCAGGGTGGGAGACAGGACTTCCACGGGGAGTGGTGCCCAGGCCTAGGCAGATTCTGGAAGTCTGTGAGCTCCTGGATGGGGCGGATGCACACACGGGGCTGAGGAAGGAGGAAGGCAGGACAGTTGGATTTTTATCCTGAAGCCGGGAAAGGTAGAGGCTTTCAAGCTTGGCAGAGTCATTGTTGGTTCCTGGTTTAGAAAGCTCAGGGAACCGATTGATTGGGAACCTGGAGACTTGAAAGGAGGGTGTGGCTACAGAGGCCAAGCAGGGATGGTGGAGCAGAGAGGGCTTGTCCAGAGGGAAGGCTGCGGTTCAGCTGGGCTATGGAAAATGGGAGGAAGGAATTGGTTTAGAGCCAAGCTTGGATTCTAGGCACTTGGGACAGCTAATAAGCTTGGGTTGAGCATGGGGTACCCAGTGGCCTGGGGCCTGGCTAGGGCTCGATGCCCAGGAAGTTACTGAGACAGAAGTCCAGTGCTTGCTAGATCTTTAGGGATCATCACCCACGGTGACCCCTGATACCCGGGGAGTGTTTGTCTTTATCCGTCTCAGTGTCCAATCTTGTCTCACTGGTCCCCTGCTCCACCTCACTTTCTTCTGCCTCCCATTAATATCTCTTCCCCAGCTCCCCCTCCTTCATCTCTCTCCCCCTGTCCTCGTGGGTAAGAGTGGAAGGCAGGAGGACAGGAGGTCAGCCTCTGTGGCCTTCCCTTCATCCCTGCTCAGAGCCGGGCCTGCTGCTGATGCCGGGGATGGGGGTGTCCAGGGAAGCTGCTGGAGACCAGTGGGAGGGAGGGCACCAGGCAGGGCAGGGATGAGTCACCCAGCCCTGGATGGGGAGCAGCAGAAAAGGGCCTGGCTGGGTCCTTGCAGGCAGCTCTGTATATAGAAGACACGGCAGGCAGGCTGTGTCTCCTCCAGTCCTGGGTGCCTGAGAAGAGTTAAGTTGCAGGTAGTTGCTGCCAGATCCCTCCCCTTCAGAGAAGGCTGTGGGGGACCAATGGCCATTTCCCAGCTGTGCTTGCTGAGCTGGAAGAGGGGGACGGGGACTTTGTATTAGGTCCACAGCGTGTGTGTTCTCTATACCCCTCCAGTAGGCCCTCCTCAAGCAAAGGTAGCCCCAAAGCCCCTCTCCATTCTACACATAACCCTATAAGCTCCAGCCTCTAGCATGGGCCTCCCTCATCTGGCTAAGTGCTAGACCCTCTGGTATTCCCTGGTTCTCTCACAGAATAGAGCCCATTCTTAGGGACCGGGCTTAGGGGTAGACTTTGGGTTACACTGGCTCTAGGCAGGTTCTGTTTTTTCCAAACCGCCACTCACTAAGGGACACTGACTTAACCATAGAGTGGGCAAAGCTGTCAAGCCACTAGCACAGAACCTGGCACAGCAGGCACTCCATTAACAGTGGCTGAATGGATGAATGAATGAGCAGGTTGAGTACCCAAGGGACAGCTCCATTTCCTGCCTTATCCTTGTTCACTCAGGGTAACTCAGGTTACCTCATGCAGCTGCATGTGCCTTCTTCCTGAAGCCAGCCAGTTCTGGTTCCCGGCTTGTACCAGTCTCTGCCAAGGGCCTTTCCCCCTTTTCATCTAGGTGCCACCTGCCCATCTGACTTTCCTTTAGAATTTGGCTTTGCCATGTTCTCCTCTGCCTGTAGTTCCTCATCCTTCTGTCTCTGTCCTGCAGGGTCGTCGTTGCCTGCTTCCTGCCTTGGCCCAAGAGTGAGTGACCTGAGACCCCTCTGGTTCCCACTTCTAGCATAGTCTCTTCCTCGATCAGTGGCTCAGATACTGCTGAGCATTTCCAATAACCTGTGTCAGCCCAGTGTCAGGCCTCGGTGTGGGTGAGCCTGGGCTCTCGGGTCCAGGGCACAAGGTCTTAGAGGTTCTGGGTAGAAAAGCTTCAGCAACTTCAACTTCAACAATACTTCTTCCCCCTCCTCTTCCTCCTCCTCCCCCTCCTCCTCCTCCTCCTCCTGCTCCTGCTCCTGCTCCTGCTCCTCCTCCTTCCCTCCTAGCTTCTCTCCCTCCCGCTTTCTTTCTTAATACAGGGTTTCTCTGTTTCACCCTAGCTGTGCTGGAACTTGCTCTGTAGACCAGGCTAGCCTCAAAGTCAGAGATCAGCTTGCCTCTGCTTCCTGTGCTGGGATTAAATGTGTGCACCACTACCACCTGGCCTGGATGGAACTTTAATTAGGACACCAAAATGTTGTTTTTTTTCCACAGCTCTTACTACAGTCAGGCTGACATCAAACTAATTTATTCTCCTACATTAGTTTCCTATGCACTAGGATTACAGCTATACAAGATGCAAAGTGGGTTAAAAAAAACATTTCATAAATATTATAGCAATAGTAAGAAGAGTCCAAAAATTAAAACCTGGCAGATGCCCGAAGTTTCAATAACTAGGTGTGCTGAGGCAGGAGGACCACTTAAACTCAGGAGTTGGAGGCCAGCCTGGATAAACAGCAGAAACCTTGTGGGCAGGGCGTCGGTGGGAGAAGGCGGTGGTATGTAGCTTATTTGAAAGATGCTTGCCTGGCAGGCACACACGTGAAGCCTTGTGTTTGGTTCTCAGAACTGTGTAAACTGGGTGTAGTGGTGTAAGCCTATGATCTCTGTACTGGGGAGGTGCAGAGGGGGCGGGGGTTGAGGTGATCTTTGGCTATGTAGCAAGTCCAAGGTCAGCCTGGTCTGTGTGAGACTGTCTCAATATTTTTTTTAATTAAAAAAAAAAACCAAACAAACCAAAAACTAAACTAAACTAAACCCTGGTTTCCCAAAGGGACCAGCCCCAGGATTCCTTCCAGCTCTTTTTCAAGGGTCAGGTAATCTGTGCGTGGTTGAAACCGGCACAGTTTGCGTGCTGCTTTGCTCATTTGAATCTGCGTCGGTAGACGCTGCTCACCTTACCAGAGTTAGTAATTCATGAACCGTTCTGGCAGCGGCTTACCACCAAGCCTGTTCTGGGCTCCGAGGGTTACAGAGCTGAGAGGCTGCCCCCGTCCTGGGGGTGGGGTGGGGTGGACAACACAGCCCTTGATGGCTGCGCAGTCCTCAGGGTGATGTGTCATTCTGAATGGAACAGGCCTTGCTTATGCTGTTCTCCAATATAATTTTCTAATTACAAATTCAATAACACGCTCATGAATATTGTAACAGAACTTTTCTTACTTTATTTTTTTCCTGAGCTTAGTTTTTTTTCTGAGTACTGGGAATTGAACCCAGGCCCTCATGCAGGCTAGGCAAACACTCTACCTCAGTTCTTTGTGTGTTAGGTGCACATGCATGTGTGTGCATGCACATGTATGTATACAGAGGCCAGAGAAAGATCTTGGCTGTCACACTTCATGTACCATTTACCTTGCTGTTGCTGCTGCTGCTGCTGCTGCTGCTGCTGCTACTGCTGCTGCTTTTGTTCTAGTGTCTGTCATGGCTTGGAATTTGACAAGGAGACTAGGCTGGTCCAAGAGCACCAGTGATCTGCCTTTCTCTATCTCTTGAAGTGCTGGGATTAGAAGTTTGTTACTGCCTTTTTAAAAAATTATTATTAAATTTATGTGTTGGTGTTTTGCTTGCATGTATGTCTGTGTAGCAGGAGCCTGTGTAAACCAGAAGAGGCATCAGATCTCCTATGACTGGAGTCATAGATGGTGTGAGCTCCATGTGGGTGATAGGAATTGAACTTAGGTCTTCTGGAAGAGCAAGTACTCTTAACCTCTGAGCCATCTCTGCAGCAGCTCCACCCCCACCCCACTTAATATCAGTTTTGAGGATCAAACCGGGTCCTGATTCCTGAAAATCAAATACTTTACCAACTGAGCCTTCTGATTTTTGGGGTGTGTGTGAGTTGTATGTGTGTGTGTATGCGTGTGTGTATGTATGTGTGTGTGTGTGTGTGTGTGTGTGTATGTGTGTGTGTGTGTATGTGTGTGTATGTGTGTGTGTGTATGTGTGTGTGTGTATGTGTGTGTGTGTGTGTATATGTATGTGTGTGTATATGTATGTATGGGTGTGTATGTATGTGTGTGAGTGTGTGTATGTATGTGTGGGTGTGTATATGTATGTGTGGGTGTGTATGTATATGTGTGTGGGTGTGTGTGTGTGTATGTGTGTGGTGTGTGTGTATGTGTGTGTGTGGTGTGTGTGGTGTGTGTGTGTGTGTGTGTGTGTGTGTGGGTGTGTGTGTGTGTGTGGGGTGTGTGTGTGGTGTGTGTGTGTGTGTGTGTGTGTGTGTGTGTGTGTGTGTGTGGGGGGTGTGTGTGTGTGTGTGTGTGTGTGTGTGTGTGGGCCTGTGCACTCACCTGTGTGTGTGCAAATGTAGAGGCCAGAGGTTTTACCTGGTGTCTTCTTCTTTGACTCTCCAGTCTTAGTTTTTGATCATGGCCTCACTGAGTCTGTGCGTGCTACTTCAGCTGCAGTGCTGGCGGTGAGCCTCAGGACCCACCTATTTCCAGCACAGTGCTGAGGTTACAGATGTCTGCTACAGCACCTGGCTTTGACTTGGGTGCTGGGGATCTGAACCCAGGTCCCTATGCTTGCACAGCAGTCACTTTACTGACTGAGCCTTCTCCCCAGCCCTGTCTTTGAGGTTTTTCTTTCTTCTTTTGAGACAGGGTCTCATTAAGCTGTCTAGGTTGGCTTTGAACTTGCAATCTTCCTGCCTTAGCCTCTCAAGTAGCTAGGATTTCATGGCTGTGCCAATCAGGCCTGGCTTGACAAATTATTTTCTAGAACTGTATGGCTAGTTGTTACTGTCACCGTGTGTCATTCTTTTCCTTGGGTGGTGGGGCTGCTGAGGGCCTGATCCAAGGCTTTGTTTTAGCCTGATCCAAGGCTTTGTTTTATTTGTATCACTAAGCTATACCTAGACCCTGTGTCACACTGTCACCACATCCTTATAAGGAGTGGGTATATTCATGTTAGTTTATGAGTATAAATAGGTACCTCAATATTTTTCAGGTGGTGATGGTGATGGTGATGATGATGATGATGATTGGTTTTTCAGGGCAGGGTTGCTCTGTGTAGCCTTGGATATCCTGGAACTCACTCTGTAGACAGGCTGTCCTTGAACTTAGAGATTCACCTACCTCTACCTCCTGAGTGCTGGGATTAAAGATGTGCACCACCACCCGGCCAGATGATGATGATGATGATGATGATGATGATGATGATGATGATGATGATGATGATGATGATGATGATGATGATGATGATGATTTGATACAGAGATCTCACAATGTTGGCCAGTCTAGTTTTCAAGACATCCTTCCTCCTTCTTTAGCTCCTAAAGAGCTGAGATTGTAGGCCCACTGTCCTGATTAACTTTTTTTTTGACTATCAGAACTATTACAGCTTTTAAAAACAAGTTCTAGATCTTCCCCGGACCTGCCTCTTGGTATTTCTGATCCACTCCAAGCCCTCTACTCCTTTGTCAGAGGAATTTTTCTTAAGCCAAAAAAATTTGTTCAAGTACCCAAGGGTCTTTTCCAGCTGTGCAGGCGTCTGAATTGAACTGGAACACTACGAGTTACCAGCTGACATCCAGCATTCTGAGTTAGAGAAGCCTATGCAGGCACAGCCTCTCTATGGGCCCTGTTCACGAAGCAGGTCTTAACTGAGCTGGTTTATGTCAGGGGCTGCCATGATCAGGGGCCATAGAACTTCAGGCAGAAGAATACAATGCCTACTTGAGACAGGACGATTGCCTGGAGAGGAGAAGACAAGGAGGTCTGGGACACAGCACAGCCTGAAGAATTTAGGGACAAGACAGCAGACACATTAGGAAAGGAGCCCGTGAGGGGATGTCCTGGGAGGCATCTGGGACAGACTTGGAGGAGGAGCTTCCTTGCTACACATCATGGTAGGCCTGGCAGATGTGTTCCTCTTCCCTCTTGCCAGCCACTGAAGAAGGGTCTTCCGTTCTGGAGATCCCCAAATCCCAGGAAGCAGGCACTCTCTCAGATCCCCTGGGCCTGGTTTCCTGTGGAAACAGCAAAGTGGAGGGAGAGCCAGAGTAGAGAGAGGGCCAAGGCCTGCTGTGTGTCTTGTGCAGTTAGGGCCTCTCAGAACCCCTGGTCTGGGTCCCACCCACTTAGGCCAGGACCTAGTAGAAGGTCATGAAAGGTGACTGGGTTGATCTGGGCAGGGCTTCCTATAGCGGGTGTCTACCTATCCATCCAACCTCTCAGCATTTTTTGGATTTTTTTTTTTTTTTAATTCCTTGTCTTTATAACCTTGCCCTTAGGAAGTTATCAGGGAGACACTCCTTGGGCACGGCCAGAGAGCTCAGGGAGGAGCCTGGGGCTGGAAGCCTATAGAAGGCACATATTTGAAGGCTTTCTGTGAAAGCCTCCTCTAATCCTCATAGCACCAGGGAAGGGTGCCCCCCCTCCCCCTTTGACAGGTACAGATGCTGGGACTTAAAGCTCCTTTCTTTGCACAAGCTAAGACCATGTAGCATCGGCTCTGCCAATGAGCTCAGTCCTCCTCTTGCCTGAACTTTAAAACTCTTTTAAAAATAAAATTTAATAATGCTGCACATGTATTTGCTTGTGCATGCATGTGTGTT
This sequence comes from Rattus rattus, assembly GCF_011064425.1. NCBI lineage: Eukaryota > Metazoa > Chordata > Mammalia > Rodentia > Muridae > Rattus > Rattus rattus. Next base: position 99,644,848 of record NC_046155.1, read on the forward strand.
TGTGTGCGGGCTCATGTGTGTGCATGTGTGTGTTCCAATCATTTTATTCAGAGGCTGAAGGTGGGGAAGGGGCTGAAGTTCTGACCTGGTGTCCTCAGCCAGGCAGATCTACCTGGCCTCCTCCTTGCTGACGACTAGGACAGCCCTCTGCTGGGAAGGTGAGAATCCCGGCTACTACTGGAAAGGGATGGTGTAGGGCCAGAGCAGCCTGGCTCCTCAGGGGCCGGTGTAAAGCAGGCTTCCTGGAGAATCTCTTCTAGGAGGGGGATGTTTGCCAAGTTCAGGGGCAGAGAGTGCAGTGAGGACCAAGGCCCAGAGCCAGACAAGAGCACACTCTCCTGGCTGGCTGAGCTTGTCCACCTGGCTCAAGTTTCTGTGGCATGGCCTACATCACTTAAAACTCAAAACGTCCCTGGTCCCAAATATGCTGGGACCGGTGGATGATTTCAGGTGTGGGTCACAGGAAGTATAGGACGAGCCTGGGACATCTCACTGAGGTAGAAAGGAAGTACTCAAAGAACGACAAAGAATGACCTTGTCTGGTAGACATGAAAGCCAGCCTGAAGACTGACCAACTTCTCAAGACTGACCAGGCCTCTCGACGTTTTACCACTGAAAGTAGCCAGTTCTGGGAGACTGCAATTCCTGGCAAACTAAGACATGTATCACTCTACCATGAGCCACATTACATCTAAGACAGGTTTATTAAAATGAGTAATGAAAAAAAACAAAACAGTGATAGCAGATTAAACTGAACCCAATAAGAAACCAAAGTAGCCTTTCCAACTTGGGCCCAGCAGAATGGCTCCCACAAAGAAGGGTGGTGAGAAGAAAGCCCATTTTGCCATCAACGAGGGGGCGACCCGAAAATTCACACGGGCATCCATGGAGTGGGCTTCAAGGAGCGTGCCCCTTGGGCAGGCACTCAAAGACATTTGGAAATTTGCCGTGAAGGAGATGGGGACACCAGATGTAAGCACTGACACCAAGCTCAATAAAGCCGCCTGGGCCAACGGAGTAAGGAATGTTCCGCATCGCACCTGAATCATGTACACAGTTTCAAGGCACTGCCTATCAAATGCTTATCAACTGCAAGGGACAGTAAGAGCCTGGAAATGGTTCAGCAAGCACTTGAAACGAAGTCCCCGTCACCTCTGGAAATGCTGGACAGCTGTGGCAGCCCTCCTGCACCCCCAACACCACAGGCAGAGCTAGGGGATTCCTGGGGTAAGCTGGCTAGTTGGACTAGCTGAATCGGTGAGCTCTTGGTTCACTGATGCATCCTGTCTCATTAAACAAAGTGGAGAGTTATCAAGTAAGACATTCCATGTCAACTTCCGGCCTCTACACACGTGTGCACATGCTTGCACACATCCAAGTACAGGGGCAGAGAGCGCAGCCAGGACCAAGGCCCAAAGCCAGGCAATTGCATGGTGTACTGAGTTGCTGTCCACCTGGCTAAGTCTCTGGGGCGTGGTGTGGGTAGCCTAATACTCAAAAGGTCCCAGGTTCCAAACACCAAGTGGGAGGAATAAGTTCCCAGTAGGGAAAGCTGATTGATTCGGGAATGTTACTGGGTCAAGTTACAGTAGTGCGTTCCCTAACAGAATGCAGTGGAAAGACTATGAACAGCACTTATGTGGTACCTGCCCCGAGGGGGCGTTCTTTGAGTACTTCCTTTCTAGCTCAGTAAGATGTCTCAGGCTCATCCTATACTTCCTGTGACCCACACCTGAAATCATCCACCGGTCCCAGCATGTTTGGGACCAGGGACGTTTTGAGTTTTAGGCGATGTAGGCCATGCCACAGAAACTTGAGCCAGGTGGACAAGCTCAGGCAGCCAGGAGAGTGTGTTCTTGTCTGGCTCTGGTCTTGGTCCTCACTGCACTCTCTGCCCCTGAACTTGGCAAACATCCCCCTCCTAGAAGGATTCTCCAGGAAGCCTGCTTTACACCGGCCCCTGAGGAGCCAGGCTGCTCTGGCCCTAGCGGGAAGGCTAGGTCATCTTCCTTGTCTGGAAGGTTAAGCTCAGGCCAGATTCACCTCTGCCTCCGCAGACTCAGGCCAGGGCTGGAACTGGGCGCTGCTGGATAGATGGGGGTCTAGTCACACGCTTTCATGGACTAGAAAAGCAAATGGAGCAGAGGGAAATGACTTCCTCAAACTCACGTTTTCTAGGTACAGGTTGGAGTTGATCTTGAATTTTTTTGATGCTGGTAGAACCCATAGCTTTGGCCATGCCAAGCATCAGCTCTGCCAATGAGCCCAGTCCCCTCCTCTTGCCTGAACTTTAAAACTCCTTTTAAAAATAAAATTTAATAATGCTGCACATATGCATGCTTGTGCATGCATGTGTGTTTGTGTGCGTGTGTGTGTGTGTTTGTTCATTTGTGTGTGTGTTCCAGTCATTTTATTCAGAGGCTGAAGGTGGAGAAGGGACTGAAGGTCTGACCTGGTGTCCTCAGCCAGGCAGCGCTATCTGGCTGATGGCTTAACTCTTCATTCTAAACTAGGTCTTATCTCTAAGAATGTAGTAGTGACCTGGCTTATCTTTGCACTTTAAAAATGTTGTTAATAGCTAGGCTTGATGGCACACACCTATAATCCCAGCACTGAGGCTGAGTTTAAAACCAGCCTGGTCTACAGAGTGAGTTCCAGGACAGCCAGGGCCACACAGAGAAACCCTATCTCAAAAAAAACCAAAGTGTGTGTGGGGGGTGGCGGGGAGGGTGGTTACTGCTGAAGCAGTACTACAGACATCTCAGAAACTCGGCAACACACAGGCAAACAGACTGCACCTCTGGCAGAGACGACTGTTGTCCCGAGGTTTGTGCTGGTTGAGCTTTTTCTAAGCACAGATTTTCCTCCCTGCTCTTTCCAATTTGTAATGTACTTGGGGTCGGGGGCAGAAATTTCCACCGTTTGTTTCCATACAGTTTCAGTGCATCTAAGACTCAGATCACCCCTCATGTTTCTGTAGTTGTCCCCCAGAACGACTCTTGTAAGCAGGGCCTGGTGGTTCAGGCCTGTCAGCTGAGGCACTTAAGAGCTGAGGCAGGAAGATCACAAATGCAAGTCCAACCCAGGCAACTTAATGAGATCCCATCTCAGAAATAAGAAGTAATAAAAGGCCCAGGGATTTAGCTCAGTCATAGAACATTTGTCTTGCATGCATGAAGCCCTAGATCAAATCCCTGGGTAAAAGGAGGAGGAAGAGGAAGAGGAAGAGGAGGAAGAAGAGGAGGAAGAGGAGGAGGAGGAGTTGGAGGAGGAGGAGGAGGAGGAAGATTGTCCTATTTATAGCTGATGTGTCACAGTCCAGAGTCACACTTTACATGGTGGTGCTCAGGGCTGGAGAGATGGCTCAGCAGTTAAAAGCACTGGCTTCCCTTTTCAGAAGACCTGAGTTCAGTACCCAATACCAGCACATGGCAGCTCACGAATGTCTGATATTCCAGTTCCAGGGGACTGAACTCTTACACAGACACACGTACAGGCAAAACACACACACACACAAATAACACATAAAATAAACATAACTCATTAACAAAAAAAAAAAAAAAAAAGGCCTTTGCCTTTAATCCGAGCATTTAGGAGGTAGAGGTGGGCAGATTGCTGAGTTCTAGGCTAGCCTGGTCTACTAAGTGAGTTCTAGGACAGTCAGGGCTACACAGGGAAACTGTCTCAAAAACAAACAAACCAACAACAAAAAGCCAAAAGGTGGCACCCAGCCCCTTCACGTCACCTTTTGACAAAGCAGAACTCTTCTGCATAGACCAGGCTAGTAGCTCTGCAGGGCCCAGCACCTGGCTTTGTCTACGTCGGTTCTCACGGGGTCCCTTCGCTTGTTCCCTTGTGCTCTGTATTTTCTTTTTTTTCTTTTTTTTTGGTTCTTTTTTTCGGAGCTGGGGACCGAACCCAGGGCCTTGCGCTTCCTAGGCAAGCGCTCTACCACTGAGCTAAATCCCCAACCCCTATGCTCTGTATTTTCTGTAATCTGACGTGGTGTGGGGGGCATAGTGCATCTCTTATACTTAGCACCCCCAGCCAGGAGCAGCCTATCTTGTGCTTTCATTGTGCCCAGGCCTGTGACGCAGGGGGCAGTGCTTCCTCTCGTGTAGCCGAGTGTACTCACTTTCTCATGGGTAGAGAGCAAAGTGTGTGGGTTTCCTGTGTTGGACGAATGTCAGTTCTGGGAGCGTGTTATAGCCTACACAGGAAAAAACCGTTATACTTTGCTCTGGGGGTTGGGCTCTTGGGGCAGGATAGAACAAGGATCTGTATTCACCTCTTTGAATACAGATCTTGAGAACCCTGGTTCTGTCTTTACTTGCTTCTCAGACATGTGAGCTGGATTAAATCACAGCCCTGCTACTTAACCCGCCAGGTGACCTTGCCTGGGTACTTAACCTCTTCAACCTCAATTCCCTCCTTGGCTTTGTTACCTGGCGTAATCGTTTGAAGGACTAAATAAAGCAAGGTGTGGCTGTCCTCTCCCCTAGATGGGAAGCTCTTTGAGGGTACAACCGGATAATAGGAAGATGTCTGAAAATAGTCTCCTACCGACTCACTATCTAGCCCAGGCTGGCCCTTAATCAACTTGGGGTGATCTTCCTGCCCCAGCCTCTCAAGTGCTGGCATTCCAAAGCTGTTAAATCACACACACACACACACACACACACACACACACACACACACACACACACACACAAATATGTGATATGTGGCTAGGTGGTAAGGTGTATATTTGGGCATTTAATTTTTCCATTTAATGTGTACCTGTCTCAAGCTCCTTGCTGAATTAACCGTCTGCCCACAAGCTGCTCCCAGGGGATAGGGAGGGCATAGAGCCAGTGTGCAGGATGGTTGGCCTGAATAGGACTCCTGAAGAGGATCTGGGTTTAAGCTGGGGGTTGACTGGGGATCTGAACCAGGCTCTTGGTGAGAAGTGGGCCCTGCTCTTCTGCCCTGCCCTCCCATCCCTGTGCCTGTGTGGCCCTGACAACCCATATCTGTCTGCAGTGCAGGATGGAATGCTGTGACGTACCAGCTGAGACGCTCTACGATGTCCTGCACGACATAGAATATCGAAAGAAGTGGGACAGTAATGTCATCGAGACATTCGACATCGCTCGACTGACTGTCAACGCTGACGTAGGATATTACTCCTGTGAGCAGGCGCAGAACCAGACTCCAACCCCCTCAGCCTCCACCCCCACCTCCCACCAGGTCTCCTCTCCCTCCCTGGCTGTGGCCACTCCTGTGCTGGCACACTGAGAGGGAAAGCTGCTCTCTCCTTGGTCATAGTTACATGCTCTCACTGACACACATGCAAACAGTTGTGTGCCACATGCCACAGGGACACACGTTCAAGCACATGAGCTCACAGTACTGTCTGCTATTCAAATATACTCACATATATCAGTCAAGTCAGCAACGAGGTAAGGGCTGTGTGAGGCCCTGGGAGGCAGGGTAGGCGGAGACAGTGGGGACAAGGATTCTACTGTGCTTTCTGGTTTCACAGTATGTCTGTGGTAGGGGTTGGGGGTTCCTGTCTGGATGGCAGTTAATAGGATCCCCATATTTCTGGCCTCCACCACACCCTCCCTTACAGGAAGATGGGCCAGCAGCCTGGCTGAATTATTCCTTGCCCTCTACAGGGAGGTGTCCCAAGCCCCTGAAGAACCGTGATGTCATCACCCTCCGCTCCTGGCTCCCCATGGGCGCTGATTACATCATTATGAACTACTCAGTGAAACACCCTGTGAGTTGGCCTGCCCTCCCCCTGGGTGTGCAGAAGGGTGATGGGCAGGGCTGGGCTGTGGGTGTCCAGTGATTCAGGCAGGCATGGGGGCCAGTTTCCTTCCTGCACTTTGAGGATAATGACTTCCCTTTGGGGACTGTCAAGTAGCCCAGGGAAAGGGCAGTGTGGGCCGTCTGCGGTGAGCGGGTAGGATGAACTGATGTGGTTGACTAGCCCTTGGGATAAGGCTGACCTACAAATGGGTTAGCAGGAACTAACAGGCAGGATCCTGTGGTAGGACTCACTTGAACTCCCCGGGCAGAGAGGGCAGCAGGTACATTAGCCTAGGCAAGGGTTCAGTGTTCACAGTCACTCATAAGCCCTGACCCAGCCTGGCGCTTTCCTAATGGCACAATAAGACGAGGCAAGGATGACCTGGCCGGATTATTTTTTTCCTTAATCCACATTAGGCCTGGCTTGGCACAGTTGTTGAGAAAAGTGAACAGCTATGGGTTCGTGGTGTGTGTGTGTGTGTGTGTGTGTGTGTGTGTGTGTGTGTGTGTGTGTGTGTGTGTGTGTGTGTACCTTATAGAGACATTCCCTCTGTTCTACCCAAGTCTCACCTCCCTGTGCCTTCCATCCCCAGAAATACCCACCTCGGAAAGACTTGGTCCGAGCTGTGTCCATCCAGACGGGCTACCTCATCCAGAGCACGGGGCCCAAGAGCTGTGTCATCACCTACCTGGCCCAAGTGGACCCCAAAGGTGAGGGCTCGGCCCTGCAGCCCATCAACGGGCTCCTCCTCTGTACAGTGAATGAGCTGGATCTGCCAGGCCACCTGAGGGCCGTCTGTTAGGAGCCATTTAGTACTGGGGGGATCTCTATCCAAAGCTAGTGGTTTGAAAGCAATGGACCCATGAGGTAGCCAGTGCTCCTCCCAGGAGTTTGGAACTGCCTTCCTGGTGCTAGCATTCCTAGCTTGGACCTGCTCTTGCCAAGTCTCCTTCAGCCACATCCCAGGGGCCTGAGTTTTCCAGCCTGTTCTTTCAGCTCACTTCCGCCCCAGCTGACCCCTCATCTCTGTGGAGGTGCTCAGCCCTCATCTCTGTGGAGGTGCTCAGCCCTCATCTCTGTGCAGGTGCTCAGCCCTCATCTCTGTGCAGGTGCTCAGCCCTCATCTCTGTGGAGGTGCTCAGCCCTCATCTCTGTGGAGGTGCTCAGCCTCCTGGACGTCTGCCTCCGGATGTCTTCTGGACACTGAGACTTGCTGTATCCAGCTGTGAACTCACCATTGCCCTCCTAGACCCACCCTTTCTTCAGATCAATAGCTTGCTTTCTGGCCCCCCCACTGGTCAGAACTTGCCAGTTGAGGCCAGCTTTTCCTTGTCAGCTTCTAAATCCAGTACTTAGTCTCTCTGTCCCTTCCGCCCTCCCTTCTGACTCACTCTGTAGCCCAGGCTGGTCCTGAACTCACCTTTGTTTCCGGAGTGCTGGGGATTCCATGCTAACACACTCAGCCTCCTGTTCTCACCTTTCTACCCTCTCATGGCTCCCAGCCTGTCATTCTGGTACTCAGTCACTTTGTCCATCGAGCTACTAGAGGAGATAAAAACAACACTTACTTCCTCTGACTCAACCTGCTTAAAATGCCACTGTGACTCTGTCGCCCTGAGTCTAGCCTGAGCCCCTGCCCAGGGTTTCTAGCCCCTCACACCCTTCCAGTTCCCACCTCCAGGTCCATCCAGCCTTTGTCCTCAGCCAGCTCCCTGCAACTTCTACCTCAGTGCTCCTGGGGTCCAGGAAGTAAGTGGCCCTTCCTCTGTCCCTGATTCCCAGAGCGAGGGCCCATCCCCTCCAGTAGAACATCAGTCTGTGTTAAGATGCCACACATTGGATTCCTGTTGGGATTCTCCAGGCAGGTCAGGGTGGGTGTCCCAGAATGTGGAGTGAGTTGGTGACTGGACCCGGAAATAGAGGATGGTTAAACCTCATTGACAGGATTGCCATTGACAGGAATACCCCAAGGCCCAGGTCAGGGCTCCCGGCCCTTAAAGAGTGTTTTGTGTGTACAGAGCAGGTAGCTGGAGGGAGACAGGAGCTCCTGTCCAGCTCCAGGGCATGCTCGCCTGGAGTGCTGGGCTTCAGGAGTCTGAGGAAGCCCAGTAGGACAGACAAGAGAAAGGCCGAACACTGGGGACAGTCCTGGCTTATTAGTGTGAGAGAGGGAGGTGACAGGCTGGAGCTTGGTGGGTCAGAATGTCAACCCACAGGTTACTTGAGGTAACCTAGGATCCTGTGGTTTTCTTCTCTGAGCTGGAGCTCGGCAGAGAGACAGTGGGGCCAGAGATGAGCTTGGGGGATTTGAGAACTTCATTGAGAAGGAATGAAAGGGGGTGGCCTCCCCACAAACTCTGAAGAGGGAGGAGGGCTGGCAGTGGGTGGGGCTGGGTGCTTAAGGGCCTCTCCCTGCCCCCACAGGCTCCTTACCCAAGTGGGTGGTGAATAAGTCATCTCAGTTCCTGGCCCCCAAGGTAAGCTGCTGTGTGCTCTGGGACATGGGGGGAGGGGCGGGTAGCACCGAGGAGTTGGGCAGGGGCAGAGTTAACACTGGGTGATGGCTGATGGACCAGATTTACAAATGACCGTAGTTGGGACACTGGGGCCTGCTGTGCACCGCAGGAGGGCTCTGGAGGGGCGTGGCCCTCCAGGCACCCCTAACAATGTTCCGATGGTCTGCAGGCCATGAAGAAGATGTACAAGGCCTGCATCAAGTACCCTGAGTGGAAGCAGAAACACCAGCCACATTTCAAGCCATGGCTGCACCCGGAGCAGAGCCCGTTACCCAGCCTGGCGCTGTCAGAGCTGTCGGTGCAACACGCAGACTCACTGGAGAACATCGACGAGAGCGCCGTGACAGAGAGCCGCGAGGAGCGGGTGGGCGGCGCAGGAGAGGGCAGCGATGATGACACCTCGCTCACCTGAGAACCGCCTCTCTTCAAGGACCAAGACAGGACTGGGGTGGAACCCTGGGGCACTAGCCTTCTGCACTTCCTCCCTTCCCCCACCTGCCTTTTGGGGGCACTGGGCTCCTGCTCAGGTGGCTGCGGCATGGCTGGACATGGCCCCAATAAATGAACCACACAGCCCCAGCCAGCTCTTTGTGCCTGCTTCTCATCTGCCCGGCACCACACTGCCTGTTCTACAGTTGTTTTCCTCAATACTATTATTGCTCGCCGGGCTCTGTCCCTATAGGCATCTTCTTTCTACTTGTGTGATTTAGGATGGGGCTTGTCCTTTGTTTCCTTTCTCCCCATCCATTTGCACATTCATTTTGCTGGTCACAAAGGTGGTTTCAGGGCTCATAAGAGGAGCTGGTCTAGCCAGAGGTCAGGTTTATACTGTGTGACAAACTTCTGGTCCCAGCTAGCTTTGAACAGTTGGTCTTGAACACTAAGAAGGAAGGGGAAGGGACCAGGGCTGAAGGACTCAGAACTGAGGTAGGGGTGTGTATACTGGAGGAGGGAGAAAGGTGGTACTGGTGAAGACACTCCCACAGCACGTAATGTTAAAGACCTTAGGCTGGTCACAGGAACGGAGGGGTCCTCTGACCAGGTGCTAGCCCTCACGTTATGCTGGGCTGCCCCTGCTGTCCAAGGGATACCCAGAGTCCTAGAGTTAGTCGTAGGCCCTGCTTTTCTCGGTATTTTTGGCACCACAAGAACTTGGGGTCTGGAAGATCTGACCCTGTTCACCTCTCCTGGAAATCCCTGCCAGTGGAAAACCAGTGGGCTAGCAGTCAGGTTTTTCCCAGAAGAACTGTTTCAGTGCTGAGAGACTGGACAGGAGACTTTGTCACCTGGAACGTCCAGCTCTTGGTCTGCCCATAATGGTCAGCAACTTAGAGAACATCCTGAGAATTTTGGACTCTGATTTTCTAACCCATAACCCAGGGTGATTATTTTTACCTTTAAGCAAGTGTGAGCATTGTTTGTTTGGTTTTGTTTTGGTTTTTTTTTTTTTTAATTAAACAGAACCAATTGCTCGTCACTGGACCAGGCATGTAGTAGTCTCTGATTAAAGGGCATCTTCCTTCTCTCAGGGAAAAACCCCCTTGACCCACCCTGTTGAAAGCTGAGCTTCCAAATATGCCCACTGTTCTATGGAAAAATGGAAGCGCAGCTAAATTAAGGCCTCTGGCTTCACTGGTCCCAGAGGAGCCCTGGCCTCAGGACCCAGAAATGCCTGCCAAGTCTGAGGATTTCATCTGTATGAGGAAGAGGTGAGAAGCTTCCAGACTCTGTCGGGACTTCCCCAGCACCTTCTGCAGGGAGATGTGGTCTTAGGGACCGAAGCAGAGTACTCTCTAAGAATGGTGCAGAAGGTGAACCAGGGAAAGTGGTTGTCCCGCCTCCAATGGTGTGTGTTTGTGTGTGTCTGCCTGTGTGTGTTCCCAGAGGGTAGACTCACTAGAACAAGGGTGTCGAGACAAGGAGACTCAAGGATCCATAGAGTCTCAGCAGGGGCAGGGTAGACCTGAGCTTCAAAGCCTCAGTAAGCTAAGGGTAAAGGAGAGACACAAACCCGGCGGGCCGGTCGGTCTAGGGTACTGAGAATCCGGACAAGGCTGGGGGTGGGACCGGCCGGCTCCCTGCCGGTTCCCCGCCCTCACGTCCCCCGGGTGTCACGTGGGGCGGGCGGAAGCGCCCGGCGAGGTGGGCGCGCCCGGACCGCTGCCGCGAGTTGGCTGCGGCCGCGTGTGACAGACGGTACTGGGACCCCGAGTCCCACCCCGTGGAGTTCTCTTCGCTCAAAACAGGTCAGTGAGGTTGCTGGGACATCCCAATTGCCAGTTGTGGCCGGTACTGGCCCCATTCCTCAGAGGGGAATGGTGAGGCCCCGTTCAGTTTTCCCGGGGTCATCTGGTGCGCGCTCTTGCCTGGGGTTGAAGTAAGGTGGGGTCGCCTCTGGAGGTGGAGGCATCCAGCCAGACCCGTAGGGACAGGGAAAGTGAGCTGGTGGACACCAGCTTTCAGCCCTCAGCTCTTCTGCTTTCAGATTGCAGGCTTCTGAGCCAGTTGCGTCAGGCAGCTTGGTTTTCCCATTTGAGAAATGAAGACTCCCACCTAGTCTACCCCGGACATTCTTACAGCCTCTCAAACCTTTAGGACCGTAGCCCTGGACCTGAGGCATTGGTAACCTTGGGCAGGCTACTTCCGTCCTTTGCACCTCAATTCCCCACCAGTTAATGGGGGCATGGTTTCTCTAGAGCCTACCTGGCCCAGTTGCCAGGAAAGAAGGGGTGTGTTCGTTGAATGGGGTCAGGCTGGGAGTGGGTGGATGGGCTTAGAACAGGCATGCGGTGCAGCGGGGGCGGGGCAGCATGGTGGGGGCAGCGGGGTAGGTGTTTGGACACAAATCTCCGTGGGTAGGTTTGGGTGCTGGGTGATTAGGAGCCAGCACAGTAGGTGTCTGCCCTGTTTCTCTAAATCCGGTGTCTTGGGGAAACCTACCTATACTGGAGGATTCAGGGTTGGACTTGGGGATGCCCAGGTAAGGATTTGACTGCTGCTGGGTCCAGGGGACACTGATACCTGTTCTCGGAAAGTCGTGATTGTCTGCTAGGGGAAGCCTGCGATCCTAGCAGCGTCATTATAGGGTGGAAGAAATTCAGCAGAACCCAGAGACAGATGTGGATAGGTGCAGACCTGGGAAGGAGAGTTTGCCTGAATGAACCTTGGTAGTTAAGCGGCTGTTTGCAAAATTGTCCCGCGCGCGGCAGGGATGCTGATAACCTTCCAGAGCAAAGGCGAGGGAGGTGGGTGTGGCTGTAAGGGGTGGCAAGGGAAGATGTGCAGAGAACTCATCCTGGCTAGAATTTATTTAGACCCCAGCCCGGGACCGTGCTCCCCAGTGGTCATTTGCTCATTGGAATAGAGTACGCGTGAGATGTCCCAGGCAGGTTACTGATGGCTGTGAGGAGGAGATGGCCCCGGCTCCCCCAGGTTTCATTTGGACATTCAGGCCTCCTTCCTTGGCCCCCATCATGCAGAGTTCAGCCACATGCAAAGAATCGGCTTTTGTGCAAAGATGCTCCACGCCAAGTGTCCTCCTCATCCGAGTCCCCTTGTTCTCGGAGACATCGGGGTTCAGATGTGGGCTGCAGATTGCAGGGCCTTCCAGCTTGGTTTTCAGTTCCGGGTAATGGCAAGGCCTGGGACAAGTTTCCTTGGATGTCTATGAAGACTGGGTACAGGTCTGGAATTCTAGCACTGCTACCAAGCCTGATGTGACTTTGCCACGGTCCGTCCTTTTCAGAGTCCCCTTTCCACCTGTGAGGGTGGGATGATTAGCCTGGCTTCATGGTCCAAGGACAGACTGCTAAAGCAAGAGTCAGGCCAATGTGAATCCTGCCCAGATCTGAGTGAAGGAGAGGGTAGCGGGGAGCAGAAGACCAGAGTGCTGGTTAACGGAGATCCAGGCCTAGGACCTCTAACATTCTCCAGGGCTTCTCCCTCCCCACTCCACTTTCTTGGCTGAGCTCAAAGCCAGCGCCAATGCCCAAACAAGTGGCCTCTGTTCCTAGAGGAGGGGGAGGGGAGGCAGGCCCTGGGCTCTGGGCCTGCCTGTCCAGCACTGACCCTGCCTCCCCCTTTGCTGTGGGTCTTAACTCTTGGAAGCCTGAACTGGGTACTGGGCTGTTTGACAGCCGGTAACTCTTGTCCTACAACTGTCTGTCCACCTTGCTTCCGATCTCTGAGCTCTGTCTCTTTCAGAGCGCCCGACAGGACACCCTTCTCAGAGGAGCATGTATGTGGGACATGGGTGGCAATCAACCCTCTCAACTCCTGTCCAGTCCATCAGACCAGACTTAGTCCCTCCACAGACAGTGCGAGGGTGTCGGGCTTTAGAGAGAGGTTCTGTGTTCAGAATGGCTGCCGGGTGTCTGAAAGTAAAGACAGAACTCACAGTTTACAGCTGACTCAACACTAGGATCCCTCTCGTCCAGTTCTGACAGAATACATAACTTCTTTTTTTTTTTTTTTTTTTTTATTAACAGTATTTTTATGTACATTTGGCAAACATCCCTTCCCTCCCCCCTTCCTTATGGGTGTTCCCCTCCCCCCATTGCCGCCCTCCCCCCCGGCAGTCTAGTTCACTGGGGGTTCAGTCTTAGCAGGACCCAGGGCTTCCCCTTCCACTGGTGCTCTTACTAGGATATTCATTGCTACCTATGGGGTCAGAGTCCAGGGTCAGTCCATGTATAGTCTTTAGGTAGTGGCTTAGTCCCTGGAAGCTCTGGTTGCTTGGCATTGTTGTACATATGGAGTCTCAAGCCCCTTCAAGCTCTTCCAGTTCATTCTCTGATTCCTTGGGGTCCCGTTCTCAGTTCAGTGGTTTGCTGCTGGCAGCCTCTGTATTTGCTGTATTCTGGCTGTGTCTCTCAGGTCGATCTACATCCAGCTCCTGTCGGTCTGACTCTTTGCTTCATCCATCTTGTCTAATTGGGTGGCTCTATATGTATGGGCCACATGTGGGGGCAGGCTCTGAATGGGGAATACATAACTTCTTGTCCACCCATCCCTCCCCCAAGCCAGGCCCCCCAGACCTGTACATTCCAACTGGGGCTCTGGGGAAGTCAGACCATGCCCAAGGAGGCAAATGTCCCCTAGATGACAGAAATCAGGAGTGGTGAGGGAACACAGCTCAGGACTCATCACCCACAGCTTTCCTGTGGAATCAGTCTGTGGAATCAATCAGTCTGTCTCTGTCTCTGTCTGTCTGTCTCTGTCTGTCTCTGTCTGTCTCTGTCTCTCTCTCTCTGTCTGTCTGTCTCTCTCTGTCTCTCTCTGTCTGTCTGTCTGTCTCTCTCTCTCTCTCTCTCTCTCTCTCTCTCTCTCTCTCTCTCTCTCTCACACACACACACACACACACACACACACACACACACACACACACGCCCCTTTTGGGTCATAGGCCAGAAAGAAGAGCCTGTTATATAAGATTTCTGAGTCAGGTGTGGTGGCCTATCCCTTTAATCCTAACACTCAGGCTGCAGAGGCAGGCGGATCTCTGAGTTTGAGGCCAGCCTGGTCCACGGAATAAGTTCAAGGAAAGCCAGGACTATATAGAAAAACCTTGTCTAGAAAAACTAAGGAAGAAAATAGATTTCTGTCCTAGATCACTAGGATAGAGTGGCTGGGAGGGATGTGGAGTTATGTGACTACCTCAATAACATTAATATTTTATCCGGTATAATAAGTTATTATATGAGTATAGTTATAACAGCAGTAGAAGCTGCTGTTTCTTGGCCATTCCCATTTTATAGGTGAGCAAAGTGAGGCCACGAGGCAAAGTGGTTTTCTAGGGACCAGACATTTCTTAGACGCGTGGGGACACTGCGTTTTTGTTACATAGAGTGAGATCCTTGAGCACAGGGAGGATTTTTTGCAGATTCAAACTCAGCCCTACCTTAATATTCCCTTTGCAATCACTGGCAGACTGGGGGTTGCTTAGTCCCTGACATTGGTGGTGATCAGTTCGGGGCAAATATTAATTTCCTCCCTGTCCCTCTGGCTTTCCCAGACTCTATTTTACTGCTGAGGAAGGCAAGGTCTGTAGATGGTCAGCATCATGGAGACAAGAGCAGGGACAGGAGTCTAGGCTGGGGCTGTACATGTGCTCTCTTTCCTGCCTGGGGCAGCGGGGTAGGGAGGGTGGTCTCTGACACCCTGAGGTCCTTGCAGAGAAGGCCCACTGCCTTATCACAGGTCTCAGGTCTGTGTCCTCAATAGCCAGGAGCTAGCTCTTCTTAGGGGCCCTGGTATCACTGCCATGTAGGGTATTGGTGACTGAACAAACCTGGGAAGGTTTCCAGAGCCAAGAGACCAAGACACAGAGGCCACCTGAGGTCAAGTGCAATGTGCTTAGGGCTTCCGTGGGCCAGGGAGGGTGCAGGGATTAGAGACCCATGTTGTACTCTCCCACCTATGTATCTAATCTTCTTTTCCCTCAGCTTCATTTTGTGAGGATCTCTCAGGGCCATTCCTCTGTCATCATCTAAGGGTAGAGAGCTGGAGCCACATCTAAAGTCTTAGGGGCCCAGGACTCCAGGGGGCCAGGCCAGGCCAGGCTGCCATAGGTGGCTGCATCCTCAGGACAGAACACTTTAAGGCTGAAATGTTCTTGCTCTGTAGCCTCCTGGGTGCCAGGGTCTCCCCCATTGGCATCCATCTCTCCAGTCTTTTCTTTCTTCCTCTTCCCAGGTCTGCCTGTCCCATATGTGGGCAGCACTAGAGAGAAACCAATGAGACAGTCTAGGACTTGATCGAGTGACTGTGGCTGGAAGGGAGGTGTTGCTCACCATCCCTTGGACCCACGTTCACTGACTTGTAAGATTCCGAGTCTTGACACGCAAAGCGTTAGAGACTTGAGAGAGGGGTTGGTTTACGCAGGTGTTCCCAGCTTTTAGGACGTGAAGTCATAGGGCCCAACAAAGCTTAGATTTGGAGCGGGTCTCCTTGAACCGAAGCTATAAACCCTTTGTCACCTTTGGCCACATCGTCATCTGACTGTGGCTTACGGAACCGTGGGTTACTCAGTGCCTTTGAATCCCTGCTGACCTCCAGGCTCATGCAACCCCATATGTTCTGCTCTGCTGCTTCTCTTTCTAGAAATCCACAGGGCCAGCTCTGGGGCCCAGGGGTAGCATGCAGTACAGTAGTCTTGTAGTGGAAAACCTAGAGGGTAGGACCATTGACTGCATTCACGAAGGAGAAGCTGCATGGATACAAGGGCGCAGCAGCCTAAGGGCTGGCAGGGTCATGGAACAAGGTCAAAGGTTGCTCTGTGGTCATCGGACATAGCATGAGATGTGGCTCAGCAGACCTAGATCAAATCTGCAAAGGATCAGATTAGGCTGGAGGGCCCTACAGAGAGAGGTGGTGGGCGGCAGCTTGAGTCAAGGAGGTTGAGGAGAGCTCTCATATCTTTAGGTGCAGGAAGCTGGGCCTTGGCCAGTGCCCTTAGATTTTTACCACATCAGCAATGCATCACCTGGGCCCTGCCCTTGTGGAAGGAGACCTGTTCCTTACAGTATGTGTGATGCTTCCCGGAAGGCTCCCTGGCTGGGAGGTACCTTGATGGAGGTTGGGGTACACCTCCCAGTCCCTTCCTATGCTATTCCCTCTGTGAAGAGTCCCTGTCATTGGATTCAGCAATTGATGTCCAGGACTTGGGTCAGGTGGAGCTCTCTCTGTACCCATAGTGTGTGAGCTAGGCTAGGCTTTCAAACCCCTGAGTGTCAGTTCTCTGTCTTCTTAGTGAGGACCTCCAGTGGGCTGTGTGTAGTTTTGTAACTAAAATGCAATGATGCCCTCCAAGACCCCCAGACCTGACAGGGAGAAAAGGGAACGCCCTCCCCGAGGGGAAGAGCCTGGGACAGATACTTTCCCAGAGTGCGGGCCCCGCTTGCTTGGTGAAGAGGTGCCAGAGTATTAGCTAATGGTCTACCTTCCCCCATCAGAATGGGCTGTGTGTGTCCCCAACA
The DNA here is from genome assembly GCF_011064425.1 of Rattus rattus. Taxonomy (NCBI): domain Eukaryota; kingdom Metazoa; phylum Chordata; class Mammalia; order Rodentia; family Muridae; genus Rattus; species Rattus rattus. The sequence goes on from NC_046155.1 coordinate 99,661,137, forward strand.
CCTGCTGCCCCTTCCTCTGCTCTCAAGATGACACACTGAGCCGAGGGACCTGAACATCAGAGACCTGACCGGGACACTTACCTGCCTGTACTGCTTGTGGCCTGAAAACCCACATTTTCAGGTCCGGAGAGATGGTCAGCGGTTGAGAGCACAGGCTGCTTTTCCAGAGGACCCAGGTCCAATCCCCAGCACTCAAATGGCAGCTCACAACTGTCTCTAACTCTAGTTCCGGGGGATCTGATGCCTTCTACCACCCACCGAGGGCACTGGCACACATGCGGTGCAGGGATATACACCTGCAATGTAAAATAAAATGAAAGAAAACCCCACAGTTTGGACTAGGGTTTATTCAACACCCACTAGGTTCTGGGTTCAATCCTCAGGACAGCAAAAACCGGGTATGGTAGTATTTCTGTAATCCCAGCACCTGGGAGGTGGAGGCAGGGGATTCAGAAGTGTAAGGCTGGGATGAGGAGGTCGATCAGGAGGCAAAGACTTGCCATGCAAGTGGGAGAACCAGATAACGTATGACCAGAACCTCTGACAGTAGTACATTCATCTGTAACTCCTGCACTCCCACGGGAAGCTGTGAGGCAGAGACAGAAGAGTCCAGAAGCTTGGGGCCGACGAGCCTGGTCTATGCAGCAGAGAACAACCAGAGACCCTTTCTCAAGCAAGGTGGAAGGTGAAAACCCACACTGAAGGTGGGCCTGGTTAAGCTCTTGCTCTCTCTGGGACTCACTCCTCTTCTTGAAATGAGAGAGTCCTGATGTGTTAGGAGCAGGTGGTTGGGGCCTGGGTAGTGCTGAGAAGTCAAGAGTAGGAGGTGGAATTGCGTCAGGTACAGCAGAATAAAAAGTCCCCATGCTGGGAAGGCTGCTGACCTTGCAGTTCCTGCTGCCTGTGTCAACCAGGAAATGTCCACCCAGTTATTTACTTTGTGCCACAGGGGAATCAGACCCTGGCCTTGTCTGGATTGGATTGAGAGGAAACGTGTGATCCAACTGTGACCTGGGAGTCAGAGACTGTCCTTTGGAGCAGGTTGGGTGGAGAAGTAATCCAGGCAAAAGGAGTTGTGTAAGCCAAGGCCTGGAAGGATGCATGGCTGTAAGGGGAATGGGGCTGGTGTCTGAGCTCCCTGGACAGTGAACAGTAATGGACGGCAGGTGGGCAGGCAGGGGAGGGACATGTGCCATCGAGTGAGAAGGGTGTCCAGGCTCAGATTCCAGGGAGCCAGGTGTCAGCTGTTCCAGAGACCTGTTAGGCTGTGGGGCAGCATAGGTGGTATGAGCCAGCATTTCTCTTCTGTGTGGGCTCCCCAGAAGTATTTATTGAGCTACCCAACAGGAAGTGGCTGGTCCAGCCTCACTTGGGAAGACAGCTACAGAGGATTCCAGGGGACCCCAGAACCTTATGTCTGAGAGATTCCTAGACTTCTGCCTTGAACTTCACAAGTGGCTTGCCCAGCTCTGCTGTCTCACCGGGTGGCTGTTGTGCTTAGTCTAGCCATCTGTAGATCCTGTCCTGCCCACGCTGCCCCACTGCTGTTTGTGTGTGGTGTGTCTGCATTCTGAAGGCTGCTGTCAATTCTAGATCAGTCCAGGCTAAACAACAAACACTGGAACAAAAACAGCCCCCTAAACACCCCAAATACCTCCTTCCTCTGTGCCCCCCCAAAGAAAGACAATGAAAAAATTCATAGCACAGAAAGCAAGAACGCAATGTCAGAGTAGCTGAGGATTCTCCGGGGGGCGGGGGGGCTAGAGCAGAAGCTCGGTGGTAAAGTGCCTTGGTGTGCTTTCATCAGACCTGAGTTCAGATCTCCAGCACCCACATCAGGAGCTGGGTACAGTGCTGCTACCCCAGCACTGGGAGGATGGAGACAAGGGGCTCCCTAGAGCTCGGTGTAGTCAGTCTAGCCAAGTTGGTGAGCTTTGGGTTCAATGAGAGATCCTGTCTCAAAAACTAAGGTGGGGAATGATTGAAAAGACACTTGGCATAACTCCCTGGCCTCTGCGTGCATATGCTGTATGTGTGCATGAGCTGTGTGTGCATATGCTCACCAGATGTGTGTGTGTGTGTGTGTGATGTGATGTGTGTGTGTGTGTGTGTGGTGTGCATGCTCTCCCGAAGACACTGGCGTAACTCCTGGCCTCTGCGCTGTATGCTGTGTGCATGAGCTGTGAATGTGCATATGCTCACTCAGATGTGTGTGTGTGTGTGTGTGTGTGTGCATGTGCTCACTCAGATGTGTGTGTGTGTGTGTGTGTGTGTGTGTGTGATGTGTGTGTGTGTGTGTGTGTGTGTGTGAGAGTGCATGTGCTCACTCGAAGACACTTGGCGTAACTCCCTGGCCTCTGCGTGCATATGCTGTATGTGTGCATGAGCTGTGAATGTGCATATGCTCACTCAGATGTGTGTGTGTGTGTGTGTGTGTGTGTGTGTATGTGAGTGTGTGTGTGTGTGTGTGTGTGTCTGAGTGCATGTGCTCACTCGGACATGTGTGTGTATGTGTGCGTGTTTGTGTGTGTGCACATAAATACACACAAAAAATGAAAAAAACAAAACAAAGCAAGTGAATTTCAAGTCTCGCAGCAGTAGGAACCCTTCTGTCACTGAGTGTTCTGTGTCCGTCTGGCCATCTGTTAACATTGCCTGGACAATATGGAAGCGTGTCTTTTTTTGTTTTTATTTATTTATTTAGTTAGTTTTTATATATTTGGTTTTTCAAGACAGGGTTTCTCTTTGAGGCCCTGGCTGCCCTGGAATTCACTCTGTAGACCAGGCTGGCCTAGAACTTGGATCTGCTTGCCTCTGCCTCCAGAGTGTGGGAAGCAAGGACATGCGTCACCGCTGCTCTGCCTCGGATGAGTATCTTTAGGTGGTCATCTAGGCCGTGCATAGGCCTCACTCACCTTCTTTATCTCTTTCCTTTCTGCCCTTCCTGTGTCCTCCTTGGGCCTGCCCATCTCCACATTTATTCTCCCTTCTGAGGAAATCTGAATGGATGAAGTGTTTCCTAGGTTCAGATCCTGGCTTTTGGGCACCGTGAGTAAGCTACTTCACCTTCCCGAGGCTCATTTTAGTCATCTGTAACGCTGGTCACACCACCTGCTTTCTAGGATGTTGAGTGTTGTGAGGTAGGGCGTGTGGTGTGGTGGAGGGATTCTTGTTGGACAGTGTGGGCTCCATAAGCTCAGTCTTGGAGTGTTCTATGCAGGAAAACTGATGATGGGTAGGCTAGAACACCCCGACACACGCACGCACACACGCCCTGAGGGCTGGAGAGGCGAGGTGGAAAAAGGAGTCTTCCTTTCGGTTGTCAGGTGGTGTCCTGGGGGAAGCTGAGGTGACCCGTGGGGCTGCTCCCCACCTCTCTCTTCCATTCCCAGCTCCTGGGCAGCCACCACCCGACCACCCAGCTGACCCTCTTCAGCATGGCAGCTTTCCCTTTCAGGGGCCAGCAGCCTATTATCTTCATCCTCGCCAACCCCGGGGGACTTCTAAGGAAATGGCAGGTCTTGTCTCTATTTCCTGGGGTCTTTAGTTCTCAGTACAGAGAGCCAGAGTCCGTCCCTCACGGGCAGGAACTCTTGGGTGCCAGCTTTCTCCCCTCTCCAAGCAGCCAGTGCTGGCTTTCAGCCTCCGAGTACGTGGTGAGGGTCCTACTGTCCTGTGGTGAGGGTCCTACCGTCCCCTGGTGAGCCTGGACTGTCCCTTCCTGCTGCCTGTGATCCTGCGGTCAGCCCTGTGCCCTCTCTCCCTCCTGTGGTCAGTGGCTTCCTGTTTCTACCCCATTTAGTCTCTCGGTCCCCTGGGTGGAGGGTGCAGCGGCCACAGGAGGATCTTCCTGGAACCATGCTGTGGCACCTTGGGCAGCGAATGCCCTTGTACGGGCAAGGAGTCTCAGTCCCCAGGAAAGTACTGCACGGCTTGGGACCTCGGCTGTGCAGAGACAGTTAGGGGACCATGGCGGCCTGATATCTGCAGGGCAGGGAAAGGCAAGGAACCGGGATTCGGACAGCGTAAAGCAAAGGACTGAGGCGGGGCTCTGGTAGAGGCCCTGTGTGTGTGTGTGTGTGTGTGTGTGTGTGTGTGTGTGTGTGTGTGTGTGTGTGTCTCTTGGTTTCTCTCTGTGTGTGTGTCTTGGGGTGTCAGGGGGCTGGGTTCCATCTTTAGCAAAAACAGAAAGGCCTGGGAAAGTATTGGGGGGAGCATGAGTTAGAAGTATGCCTGAAAGGAATGGCTAGGGGCAGGAGAACCCGTTGACGAGGAGGTTCATGTTGGGGTACGAGAGGAATGGTTTGTAGCACTTTGTCAGGCGGCCTAAAACCAGCCCTTTGACTTTCAGCTTTCTTGATTTGCAAGTGAGGTACTAAAGTTACACCTTCTCCCCGTGTGATCTCCTTCTAGGGTGGAGCCTGGGCGTGAGGGGGCCCTGGCTGAGGTTTGAGGCTGTGGTGGGTCACATGCTGTCTTGGGGAACAAAGCAAGGGTCCCTGAGTCTGGTGTTTACTAACGGAGTTCTGTGCTTCCTGGTGGAGATTGAGCAGGCCCAGCCTCGCTGTTCAGGATGGAGTGGGAGGAGCCATGAGTCTCTTCTCTAGACCAGATGGCCGGGGACAGTATCAATTCAATCGGTGATGGTTCCGCTAGTTATCTATATATATTACTGGGTGTGGCGGTTCACTTCTGCAATCCCAGTACTCAGGAGGCAAAGGCAGGAGGACTGTCACGAGTTTGAGATCAGCCTGGCAAACATTGAATTCCAGGCCAGCCAGGGTTGTTTTATATATAGGAGGACCCATCTTAAAATAACGACTCCGGGGCTGGAGAAATGGCTCAGTGGTTAGACCATTGACTACTCTTCCAGACGTTACCAGTTCAATTCCCAGCACCCACAATGGCATCTTACAACTGTCTGTAGCTTCAGTTCTAGGAGATCCAACACCCTCACGCAGGCATACATGCAGGCAAAGCACCAATTAATACTCATAAAATAAAATAATAATAAATAAGATGACAGCAAAAATTAAAACCAAAACAAACCAAGTCTATGTTGTATTTAAAATCACAAAGGATGAGGCTACCTTATGTTTGGTTCTGAGAACAAGCCGCCTTGACTCTCATTTTGTGTTTTAGTTTAAATTTATTTCTTTACTTATTGTGGTGTGCGCGCATGCGTGATGATACACGGGGGGAAGGCACGCACCGCAGGGTGCCTGTGGAAGCCAGAGGACAGCTTACAGAATCCATTCTCTTTCCTCCTTTACATGTGTTCCAGGGATGAAACTTGTGTCACCAGGCTTTCTGTGACAAGCACCTTCGCCTGCCGAGCCATCTTGCCAACCCATTGTTTTTTTACTTTAAGAAATATTATTTTTGAAGTTGTGTGTGCACGCACGAGTACATGCGTGCATGTGCGTGTGTGTGTGCGCGCGCGTGTGCGTGTGTGCGCACAGCATTATGTGAAGGTTCAGAGACAACCCAGAGTGTCATCCCCTCTTTTTGTTCTTCACCACTGTGTACGCCAGGCTAGCTTCTGGTTTTCCCGTCTCTGCCTCCTGTCTTACTGGGGCTGTGCTGGGATTACAGGTGCATGCTTACTGCTACCCTTAGCTTTACATGGGCACGGGGGATTTGAACTCAGGTGTGGTAAGTGCTTTACCCACTGAGCCATCTCCCCAGCCTTCTTTCATTGTCTGCTTTCGAGCAAGGTGGACTGAGCTCAGGCTGGCCTCTTAACTCTTGAGTCTCCAGATTCAGTTTACAGAGTCCTTGGCCATCACTCCCAGCCCTGAACTCAATTCTAGTGATTTAAAATACATCATGGTTGGGGATGTAAGTCTCTTGGTAGGTTGCTTGCCTAGCATACTTGAGGACCAGGGTTTAATTTTCAGCTCCCTGTAAACCGGGCATAGTGGTATATGGTTGTGTCCCAACACTCAGGTGGTAGAGACAGGATTTGATGTTCAAGGCAACGTAGTTAGTTTGAGGACAGGCTGGGATGCACGAGACCCTGTGTCAAAAAAATAAAATAAAATAAAATAAAAAAAGTCATCTTCCTTCTTGCCTTCCTCCTAACGGAGATCAAACCAAAGGCCTCATGTGCCAGGCAATGCTCTACCGCTAAGCTCATCTCCAGTCTCCATTCTGATAGTAGAAGTGATTACACTATTTAAAACTTTAAACAACACAGACAGGAGATTTGTAGAAAGTCTTTCAAGATGTAGCTTGTGTAGCTCAGTGGTAGAACATTTGCCTGGTATGTGGGAGTTCCTGGGTTCAAATCCCAGCAGTACACAAATGTGCACATATACAAGATGGGGATAGGAGTGAAGAATTAGGCCTGAAATTATGACCAGGGCTTGTCTGCCGTCCTTTTGTCATTAGCATCTCCTGTTTACTGAAAGACTGTGGGTTAGCATTTTATTAGGGAGATGCTATAAAAAGTTTGTTAAGGCCAGGCAGTGATACACGCCTTTAATCCCAGCACTCAGGAGGCAGAGGCAAGCGGATCTCAGAGTTTGAGGCCAGCTTGGTCTACAGAGAAAGGCCTAGAACAACCAACTGCATCCTGTTGTGGGGTTCTGAGGGAAGAGGCACTGTTTTCTAATTTATTTAAGGGCCCCACCTGGTTTAGGGACAGCAGTTCATTTAGAGTGGGGAGCATTGGAAATGGGGAGCAATGGGGGAGTTTATGTGGGATAGAGTGTGTGTGTGTGTGTGTGTGTGTGTGTGTGTGTGTGTGTGTAGCCTGGTCTGTGTGTGTGTGTGTGTGTGCGTGCGTCGTGTGGTGTGTGTGTGTGTGTGTGTGTGTGTGTGTGTGTGTGTGTGTGTGTGTGTGTGTGTGTGTGTGTGTGTTGGGTTAAGTTCCATGTAGCACAGGTGTCTGGAACAGAGCCCATTAGAAAACGTCACTGGATCTGGTGTGACAGACTCATTGGTGACAGAAACCTGAGAACAATAGGTACTGGAACCTGGCTAGAAGCCCAAATACCAAGTCCAGTCAGGACCAGTCATGGCCTTAGGACTGGACAGGAAGTGGCTGCCTGAACTGAGGAGGAGTGAGCAGAAGATGAAAGTCTGGCCTATGCTATGCATGAGGTGACGTGTCACAATCATCTGGGTTCCCGGCTTTGTGGGCAGAGACCTTCACTTGTAGAGGAGAAAAATGGGGCCTAAGGTGGGATGGGATATACTAGGATTTAGGCAGGCAGGAGAGCCAGGTGAGATTAGGTTTGCCTTGCCTCCCTGCTGGGGATGGGGTCCACGCTTGGGGCCTATTTTTATTTATGTAGGCCTAGGAGGCACAGCCATACTTAGGACCCCCAGAAAATGGCCCCACTCCAGATGGGATAAACAGAATGCTCTGGGAGCCAGGGAGAGTCAGTAGGGCAGACACAGATGGGAGTAGCGCAGCAAGCCTAGTAGGCCCTTCATGAGACCTGCTTGCCGCAGCCTACAGTCCCTGAGAGACAGGAAGTAACGTTTTGGTCTAGGGGTTCACTATGCTGTGCCCCACCCCTTTGCCCTGGCTGCCTTGGCTCAGAAGGAGTTAGCTTGGCAGAGTTGGGGGTCATTTCTGCACCCTCTGAGCTGGGAGCCCAGCCCCCCACTTAGTTCCTCATAGCTACAGGAAGTATCTCCAAGGCTTCTTGCCTGCTAGGGGAGGCTCGCTGAGTCCTGTGGACGCCCATGAGAGCCGCTGGAGCCTAGGAGGGTGGCCCTGCCACAGGTATTACCTGGTTACTTGGGCCAGGCATATGTGGGGTGTATGTTGGGCATGTCGGGGTTTTAGCGAAGTTGTGCGGGGGATCTGAGACAGTTCTGTGCACTTGAGTTGTGGGTAGGAGCACGGGCTCTATAAACTGGTGGCTAAAGGGCAGCTCTACCCAGCAGCTGCTGGTGAGTAGAAGGCCTGAGGCCTTGGGAGTTTGGGAGGCAATTCAGGCGTGCTTGTGTGCTGTTGTGGTGTGTGGTTTGTAGATCCAGGTAGGTGTGCGGTTGTGGTTCCTGTGGAGGTAGATATGAGGGGGTTTCCTGAGGGCTCGACACTAGAGTCCTTGTCTAGCCGCCTGGCTTGGGAAACCTGCGGCCCTGGAGCAGGGGTGGAACTGTGCAAGAAGGCAGGAGAGGAGAGCTAAGGCCACACACAGGTAGGCCTGGGGCTGCCCTTCCCTTCCTCTCCCCAGGGCTGGGCCTTTCCTTGAACTTGGAGCAGAGTCCTGTAAAAGGAACACAACAGGGGAGGCCACCTGACCGTAGGGCCTCCAGGCTCCAGTGGGAGGAGCCAGGACCTTTAAGATTGCTCTGAGTCACTGTTGTAAATCCGAATGCAAAGAAGACAAGGGGAGGCCTCTGGACAGGCACACCCTCTGGGCCAGCAGGCTCACAAGTGACCTTGCAAGCTGCTGCTCCAACCTCTGGGGCGGCCTGTCTTCCTTCCCCGCTGGTCTCCTCTCCAGCGTACTTGGTGTTTGCAGTGTGCTGTGTGGTCCCGAGCCTTGTACATTCAGTTCCCGTTGCATGGAACAGTGTTCTTCCTGTCTCCACTCGTCAAGGCCCAGGGAGGCAGCCCGTTCTCCAGAGCGTCTGGGGACTTGGTAAGTGTCCACCTTACCCATGTGACTTTGGGTATGTCCCCAGGTCTTGGGATCATTGTAAGAACTAAGGGGACATAGTGGGAACCTGGGAGGGGCTGGGCCCATAGTGGCATTTGGAGGAGGTAAAGGAGCCAAGGCTGTGGCTACCTTGTTGGGTTGGTGAAGTTGGTGTCACTAGTTAATAGTAGTGGGCATACCACACAGGAAATGTTGAGCAGGGCCAGAAATGGGCAGTGGGTTCAAATTCTGCCTTGGGACTGGGCTGATAAAGTCATCAAAAGCTTTGAAAGCTTTGGCTCCAGCAAGAGGGAGTGAAGCTGGACCTGGGGAGAGACTGGCTGGCAAGGATTAGAGGTTTAACATGTCTCTTCCTTCTCAAGTGGGACTGAATGCTCTGAGCTCCACTATGGATGGTAGGGTTGGAGAGAGAGGCAGACTTTCACAGAAAGTCGGGCCATCACAGAAGATGCTTAAGGCAGGCTACGAGTGGATCCTCACAAGCAGAGTGACCAAGGAGAGCAGGCAGGAACATGGAGGCCAAAGGGCAGTCTTGGAGGACTTTCTGGAGGAGGTGGCTTGGAGTGGAGCCAGGGTGATTGATAGACTCGTTGTCAGTTGACTGCTCTGGGGGCTCCCCTATGTCAGGCTTGTGCTGATGTAGGAAATGACACAGGAGTTGTGGATGGGGCTGGGGCTTGGGGTATGTCATTGAGCATTTGGGCAAGTCACTTCCTCTCTGTGGTGTTTATTTCTTCATCCATAAGTGGCAGGGCCGGACTGCAGCAAATGGTAGGCTGAGGAGCCCTCGGGGCACAGGGAGCCCCATCAGTTGTGGCAGTTGGCAAGTCAATCTGAGCAACACTGAAGGAAGAGCGAGGTGGGATGCAGGCGGCTGTGCAGGCCTGGCTGGGTGTCGGGGTGTACCCCTCAACCCCAGCTGTAGTGTTGTATGAGGATCCTTCCTCAGCTGGGTTTCTGCTTCTCAGAGAGTACGAGCAGAGTCTGGGTGCTAAAGAGCTCCATCGTCCAGGCATACGATACGTTGATGCCATTTATAGAGTGAAAACCCACGTCAAACACCCATCGTCTTCGATAAAGAAAGGATAGCGTTATCAGCACTCTCTGGCCTCCGCAGTGATTACCACAGACTTCTGTCAGGGACAGTCACCTCTGGAAGTCTCGCTGACCTGGCATGGTGGGGGCTCCAGGCTGTGGTTCCTGGGTAGCCATGTCCAGCTTCTGGATTATGTCCAGCTCCTTGAGTAGCACTGTCCCCAAGGCTCTTAGCACTCAGTCCCCAGGTCTCTGACCTTGGCCAGTGCCCTTTAGTGCAGGAATAGGAACTTGAGAGAGGCCAGGCTCTTCTCAGGGAGAGCAGTGTTCCTGTTTCCCAGCCCCAGCCTGTCCAGCAGTGAGGGTTGGGACAGTCCCCATTTCCCAGTCCTCAGCAGGGCTCAGCAGGTGGTCCTTTATACTTGGCATGACTAAGGGGAACTGCCTTGCCCAGTAGACAGTGCAAGAGCATCTGGAAGATGGCTCCACGGTTACGATGCTGGCTGTGCAAGCCTGATGACCCGAATCCAGATCCTCAGAACCCGGGACCAAAGCTGGTGAGGTGGCTCATTGAGTGCAGGTTCCTGGCCCCTAGTCTGACGGCCTGAATTCAGGTTGCACGTGTCAGAAGGGGAAAGGTGTCCTTCGGTTATGCACATGCATGCACATGCATGCATGCGTGTGCACACACACAGCATAAAAACAAAACAAAATCAAACCTGGATGCAATAGTGTGTGTGTACTCCTCACCCCCAGCTATAGTGTTGTATGAGGATACTTCCTCAGCTGGGTTTCTGCTTCTCAGAGAGTACGGGTGCTAAACAGTGTGTGTGTGTGTGTGTGTGTGTGTGTGTGTGTGTGTGTGTGTGTGTGTGTCGCCATGCTCCAGAAGATAAGAGGTTCCGACAGGAAGTTTGTGGAGAGTGAGAAATAGGGCTAAGCTGCCGGTACACAGTGGTGAGCGGTGAGCGATGTCTCAAGGGGATAAGTAAGGGACATATGCCCAGAGTAGCCCTCTGATCTCAACACATGCATGGCGGCATATATGTGCACATGCTCACACATGTACATGCACTCACATCACACACACACATGAGGGCAAAAGAAGGCATATTAGCATCCCAACACTCAGGAGCTTCAATGGCAGAGGCCTTGCCCAGGCTAGACCTGGGTTTGATCCCAGACAGAACAAAACAAAACAGAAGAATGAATTCTAACATTTTTTATTTATGATTTTAATGTTTACTTCCTGAGTATGACTGTTTTGCCTACATGTATGTACATGCACTACATGTGTGCCCAGTGTCTAAGGAGACCAGGAGAGGCATTGAGTTCCCTGGAAGCGGTATGGGGACAGGTGTTTGTGAGCCACCATGTGGGTATTGGAAACAGAACCTAGGTTCTCTGTAAGAGCAGCTAGTACTCTTAACCACTGAGCCATCCATCTAGCCCCTGTTTTTAAAGTGTTAAATATTATCATTGGTATCATTGTTATTAGAGTCAGGGTGTTCTGTAGCCCAGGCTAGCTTTAAACTCACTGTGTAACCAAAGCTGGTGAAGTCTTGATCCTCCTGCCTCTTCTTCCCAGGTGCTAGGATTATAGGTGTGGACTACCAATCCTAGCTTCACCCTGCTTTAGCTGTGTTTTAAACCTAAATATCCCCAATATTATTACTCAGCGTGTAATCAATAGCAAGACAGTGAGATAGTTCACGTTCTTTTTTCTCTTTCACTCTCTTCAAAATCCCATATGTTCAGAATTCAGTGTTGCTCATTTTGGGGACCGTGTTTCGAGTGTTCGAAAGGCATAGATGGCTGTGCCAGCTTCTGTCTTCGACAGGGCAGGCTAGATATGTTGAGACTGCTCCTTCTTAGCCGTAAGACTTCGGTAAGTCAGTCAACTTCCTTCTACTCTAGTCTCTTTATCTTTAAATCTCTAGATGGTCTTTTGTACTTTACAGATCATAGCGAGGACTAAGTGAATTTAAGCGTGGGGACACTGGGTGGAATATGTGGGGACACTGGGTGGAATGTGTGGGGACACTGGGTGGAACGCATGGTGTTTGTTTTTGTTCTCCCCTAACAAGGTTTCTCTGCGCAGCCCTGGCTGTCCTGGAACTCACTCTGTAGACCAGGCTGGCCTCAAACTCATAGATCCTGGCCTCAAACTCTTAGATCCTTCTGCCCCTGCCTCTCTAGAGCTGGGATTAAAGGTGCAAACCAGTTTGTCTTTCTAAAGCAGTCATTTGATTCATCCGCCATTCGGGCCAACACTTTCTCTAGGGCACCAGTTACTTAGCATGTGTTTTAGAGGCTGGGGAGATGGCTCAGGGGTTAAGAGCACTGGCTGCTCTTCCAGGGGACCCAGACTTGATTTCCAGCACCCACACAGTGGCCCTCGACTGTCTGCAACTCCAGTTGTAGAAGATCTGGCACCCTCTTCTTGCCTACTTTGGCACCACATGCGTGTGGTGCACAGACATATGTGCATGTAAAATACCTGTACACATAACATAAATGAGAATCTTCAAGTTGTTTAAAAAGTTTTCACTTTAAAATCCCATCCCCTGGGTCACTGCTGTGCATGAAGTGCCACATAAGCACGAGGACCTCGTTTCTATCCCTTCATCTAAGAAGCTGGACATGGTGCTGTACTCTTGTACAGGATCCCCTGGGGTCCTGACCAGCCAACATAGCCTAATTAGTGAACACCAGGTCCCAGTGAGAGACTTAAAAAACGAGATAGATGTCTCTTGAGGAATGGCACTGGAGATTGACCCCTGGCCTCCACAATCCCTGCCCCTTGTACAGCACAAATACCCACAGACACCCACATTCACATATAACACCATTTTTTTCTGACTAAGTAGCCCAGGCTAGCCTAGTACTTGCTTTATTGTCCAGGGTGGCCCCCTCTTCATAGCAGTTCTCCTGCCTGAGCCTCCCGAGTGCTGGGATCCAGATGTGTACCACCATGCCTCACTCCATGTCCCTGTTTTAACCCTGTTCTGAGCAGTGACAGTTGTAGTGTCTACGTACCATAAATAAATAGTCATGAGTGCCCCCAAAGCCATTGTGCAGGGCCCAACAGTTACTAGGACACTCCTGCTCTGATTTTGCTCTTTACTCCAGGGAGGGGGTCTGTCCATTCCTCTGTGCTCGTGACCCCCCACCTCATAGAGCTTGGTCCTTCTCAGCCGCAGGAGCATGAGCCTATTGGCTAGCCTGTTCTCTCTTCCTCTGGAAACCCCCTATTGGCTCATTCTCCTCAACCCTTCTCATGTCCTTGCCCCAGCTGTGTCTCGGCCTGCTCCATGGCCTTCAGATTAGTGCAGTCTCGTGTTCCTATGTCTCTAGCTCTCCTGTCCGGAAAGCATCCTACCCTCTTGCCTCCCTCTCTGATGCAGTCTCTTTGCCAGACTCCCAGTAGTCATTCCACCACTGGGGTCCCAACCAGGGAGCCAGTAGCCCTGAGCCCGTGCATGTCTCTCCTCTTAAAGGAACCTCACCATTCCAATCTCCCACTCCTTCTCCTGGAAAGGTTTTCTGGAGTCTTACTCCATGACCAGCATCCTGGGGCTCTGGAGCCTTCTCTTTGCCTGCTCTCTCTCTCTCTCTCTCTCTCTCTCTCTCTCTCTCTCTCTCTCTCTCTTTCTCTGTCTCTCTCTGTCTTTCTCTCTGTCTCTCTCTGTCTCTTTCTGTCTCTCTGCCTGCTCTCTCTGTCTCTCTCCGTCTCTCTCTCTGTCTCTCTCTCTCTTTCTCTGTTTCTCTCTCTCTGTCTCTCTGTGTCTCTCTCTGTCTCTGTCTGTCTCTCTCTCTGTCTCTCTCTGTGTCTCTCTCTACACTCTCTCTCTCTCTCTGTCTCTCTCTCTGTCTCTGTCTCTCTCTGTCTCTCTCTGTCTCTCTCTGTCTCTCTCTCTGTCTCTCTGTCTCTCTCTGTCTCTCTCTGTCTCTCTGTGTCTCTCTCTGTCTCTTTCTGTCTCTCTGTCTCTGTCTCTCTGTGTCTCTGTCTCTGTCTGTCTCTCTCTCTGCCTCTCTCTCTCTCTCTCTCTCTCTCTCTCTCTCTCTCTCTCTCTCTGTGTGTCTCTCTCTCTCTGTGTCTCTCCCCACCCCCTACCTGCTCCCTGTCTCTACTTCCTTCCCCTGTCTTTGGCTTCCCCTTTTCCCCCATCCCTCTTCTCTCTCTCTCTCTCTCTCTCTCCTCTCTCTCTCTTGTCTCCTAGCATGGCTTGTTTCTTTTCTCCCCTATCTCTGTCCCTGCAGCTTCCACCTCAGAGCACCATGAGGAGCCCTTGGGACTAGGAACAACGACCTTGAGGACCTGGAGGACCAGGTGTCCTTGGTGGCAGGTAAGTGAGGAGCTGGGATCCTGAGGTGGGAGTTTCATGGAGGCTGAGACCCTGGGTTTTATATTGTTTGGGGAGCTGATGTGAGCAGAAGATGAGGCCTGGTAAGACCTCCCCGAGGGGCTTGGAGAGGAGAAAGGCAAAGGTCCCAGGCTGGTTTGCTGGTGCTGACTGATTGGTGTCTCCTCCTCGATTGTTGAGTCTTGGTTTCTTTCTCATTCCCAAGTGCTCTTAATGATGACCATACCCCTCCCCTTTTAAACATTTGGTGTGTGTGTGTGTGTGTGTGTGTGTGTGTGTGTGTGTGTGTGTGTGTGTGTGTGTTTGCTGGGCTCTCTGGTGCCCTTAGTGTGTATGTGGAAGTCAGAGGACGCCTTGTAGAAATCTGAAGTGGTGTTTCCACCTCCCACCCTAGGGATTGAACTCAGGTCATCAGGCTTTGTGGCACTTTTACCCACTGAGCACTACATTCTCTAGAAATTGATTCATTTTGGGGGCTTGTGGCACAAAATCAAAAGGAAGGATCTAAAAGGACCTGGTTTCCTCAGCTGCCTTTTCTCCCTGAATGTAGCTTTTTAGTTTGTTTGTCTTGCTTTTGTTTTTCTTTAGCTCAGATGTTTACACAGTGATGTTCTGTGCCTTGCTTTTCATGCTTGAACATACATCTTTAACATCAGTTTATATAAACTTCAGAACCTCGCCCAGTTTCAGTTTGGAAATTGCTTTCAGGTTCTAGTTCAACCCTGGAAGACTTTCTTTCTGCTGTTACGTGACTGAGGGCCACTGTCCCCAAGAACACGAGTGTATTTGTTTCTTTCTACTGTGTGAGCCTTCCTTTAGAACTCACATAATTGAACACTAGGTGGCAGACTATAAGAGCCACCGTCTTCCTCCACACCAGAGAAGTTTTCCAGGGAAGCTGAAGTTTTTGTGTTCAAGGCTGTTCTAGGACCTGAGAGGGACCTGAGTAATGTGTGTGCAAGGTTCTATGTTTAGTTAATTTTTCAAGAATAAGATATTCCAGGGGTTGGGGATTTAGCTCAGTGGTAGAGTGCTTGCCTAGCAAGCGCGAGGCCCTGGGTTCGGTCCCCAGCTCCGAAAAAAAAAAAAAAAAAAAAAAAAAGAATAAGATATTCCTGTGTTCTCCTCCCTCAGAAGAACATCTGTGTTTCTGTCCTTGCTCCCTCAGGACCCCCCAGCCCTTACCTCCCTTCCTTTGGAGAGTTCCCTGGTGTGGCTTCGCCTCGTCTCTGTGGAGACACATCTCACCCTTATCCTGGTACCTCATTTGTCGTTACTGCTGTTGGCTCTTCCTGTGTGTAAAGGCAGAATGTCACACTCCCTTTCTGGTTCTTGCTCACGTAACAGGGACATCATTCACACCAGTGTAAAAGGATCTTCGATCTTCCTCATTTTCAAGGCCACTTGGTATTTTATTGCATGATTACCCCATAATTTAGTCATTCATTTCCTGGCTGGTGGACATTTTGGTTATTTTCACCTTCTGTGATACACGGTTTGGTAGCTGATAACCTCCCATAAGTGTTGCTTTGGATCAGTGCCAGTAACACTGCAGGAGAAACACCTCTATTTGTGTTTTAACCCAGGGTCACTAGGTCAAAGAGCAAGGGCAGAGGGGCTTTTCTAGTGACTATGACACTGTCCTTTGTGGAGGCACCCCTGCCAGTCAGGGAGGACTACCTACCCCATGACCCGTACTGTGTATACTCAGGCTCTTTGTGCTGGCTGCATGCAGAGTGGAAAGCAGAGTTTTACCCTTGTGTGTCATTGAGTGCCTTGTCCTGTATTTTAAAGGCTGTGTGTGCCGTTTCTTCCTCTGAACGTCTCTGTTCAGATTATTCCCCACTGCCCCGCATCATTCTCTTTCCGTTAGTTTTGGTGTCTGTTTCTGTAACGAACGCCATGACCGAGAGCAACTTGGGGAAGACAGGGTTGGTTTCATCTAACAGCCTACATCGTGAAGAGACGTCAGGGCAGGAATTCAAGGCGGCAACCTGGAGGCAGGACCCGAAGCCGAGGCCGTGGAGGGGTGTTGCTTGTCGGCTCACTTCTCATGACGAGCTCAGCCTGCTTCCTTACAGAAGCCAGGGCCGCCTGCTCTGGAGGTGCAAGGCTCACAGTGGTCTGGGTCCTTGCACATCAGTCATCAATCAAGAAAACGTCCCACAGGCCAGTCTGATGGAGGTGATTCCTCAACTGACATTTTCTCTTCCCAGGAGGAACTCTAGCGTGTGTGGAGCTGACAGATGCGCCCACACTTGTGTGCGTCCTCACCCACTTGAATTCTCACGCTCTCCCTCTCCTTGTTTCCTCTGTAATAGAGTTTCAAGTAGCCCAGGTTGGCTTTAAATGAACACTTGTCTTCAAAGGGCAACAGCTCCTTCAAAGGGGCTCTTCTAGTGACTATGACACTGCCCTTCCTGGAGGCACCCCTGCCAGTCAGGGAGGACTACCTACCCCATGACGGGTACTGTGTACATTCCGGAGCGATGGAACTACAGGCCGGCTCTACCGAGCCCGGCTAATGTCCTATGTCTTGGTGCTTCTCACCTTTGAGGAAGTAAGTGGCTAGGGGACACCTCCTAGGTTGTTTTTTTACTTCCCACTTTGTTATAGTGGGTTCTACCATGCAGAGTAGCTTAATTTTTATGTACTGTGTCACATGGCGTTTAATGGCAAGGGCACAGTCTGGGGGGGAAAATGTAGGGAGTGAACAAGGACGTGACTGAGTTGGTGGAGTGCCCTGTTCCCGGACAGAAAGCTCTGGGTTCGTTACTCAGCGCCTGCATGGCGGGGCGTGGTGGCCCATGCCAGTAACTGGGAGGTGGAAGAGGAAGGTTTTGAAAGTTAAAGTCACCCTTGGCTACACAGAGAGTTTGAGGCAAGAGAACCAGTACTGTGATGCCGCCCATCCAGAAGTTATGCCTTCCCGTTTGTCCAGGCCATCTTTTTTTTTTTTTTTGCACATGGGTGTTTTGTTTGCCTATTTGTCTGTCCATTATGTGTGCCTGGTGCTTGAGGGGCCAGAAGAGGGTGTTGGATCCTTAGGGATTGGAGTTACAGACTACAGTGAGCCACTGTGTGGGTGTTAGGGAACCAAACGTGGGTCCTTGGGAAGAGCAGCCAGTGCTCTTGCCCCCTAAATCCGGGAGTAACACCTCAGACATTTTTTCTGCCTGCCTGCCTGCCGCCTTCTCCTGAATGAGAACATTTTTAACCCTTCCCGTGCCCTTCCGTCCATCACTCTCTTCCCCTCACTGGGAATCAGCCCATCGAGTGCACTGGCAGGGAGCTCCGTCGCCTCCCTGAGGTGTGTATATTTCTTATGATGCTCACCCTTGTATTTTCCGTTTGGCGAGGCTGTCGCCGAGGAGGGTCTTTCGTCCTGGTTCCCACCTGGTTACTGCACAGAAACACTAGCGTCTGCTGTGTCAACTTTGAACTCAGTGATCACACCAAACTCTTCTATCTGCGCTCATAACAGTCCCTCAGTGAAGGCGCTTGGGCTCCCATCTCAAAACTCTTCCTGGCAACTGTGGATGTTTTACCTGTCCTGATTTATATTTTCAACCTCTTGCTCATTTGTGGTTGCCTAGAATTTTCAGAGCAATCTGGATAATAAACACAACAATGAAATCAGTGTCTCGTTCCTCACCGGAATGGGAATCTCTTTCAAACTTTATTTTTATTTGTGTGTATATGTGTGTGTTCCTGCTTGTTGGTATGCGTGCCACATGTATGCAGGGTTCTTCAGAGGCCAGAAGAGGGCACTGGATCCTTTGGAACTAAGGTTACAGGCGGTTGAAAGCCATCCAACATGGTTGCTGGTCCTCTGGAGGAGCAAGTGTTCTTGACCTCTAAGCCGTGTCTCCATGCCCCTGCAATTGGAGTTTTCTATTTAGCTTGAGGTTATATAAGGTTTGTTTAAGGAAATACCAGTTTGTTAAGTTAGCTCAGTGCTGAATGTTACCATCACCTCCTCGGTGCTGTGGGGATGACCAAGAGCCTTCGCTCTTTGGATCTCTTAGTTGCCTCTTCCTGTCTTCCTTGGACTCTCAGCAGAAAGTTCTTGATGTGAGGGGGGAGTTCCCACTGTCCAGTGCCTGGTGTGAAGCTGAGTTCCCACTGCTCAGTGCCTGGTGTGAGGCTGAGTTCCCACTGTCCAGTGCCTGGTGTGAGGCTGAGTTCCCACTGCCCAGTGCCTGGTGTGAGGCTGAGTTCCCACTGCCCAGTGCCTGGTGTGAGGGTGAGTTCCCACTGTCCAGTGCCTGGTGTGAGTGTGAGTTCCCACTGTCCAGTGCCTGGTGTGAGTGTGAGTTCCCACTGTCCAGTGCCTGGTGTGAGGCTGAGTTCCCACTGTCCAGTGTCTGGTGTGAGTGTGAGTTCCCACTGTCCAGTGCCTGGTGTGAGTGTGAGTTCCCACTGTCCAGTGCCTGGTGTGAGTGTGAGTTCCCACTGCCCAGTGCCTGGTGTGAGGCTGAGTTCCCACTGCCCAGTGCCTGGTGTGAGTGTGAGTTCCCACTGCCCAGTGCCTGGTGTGAGTGTGAGTTCCCACTGTCCAGTGCCTGGCTGCTCTGATGACTGAGTCAGTGAATGAATGGATGAACACACGAGCAAACGAGTTTTGCTTCCGTTTTTGTCTTTTAACTCTGCCTTGGTGGTAGGGAGGGGATTGCACAGAAGGCCAGGATTCAGAGGCTGTGTGGCTTGGGCCTTTTCCCCTTGTGGACCACTCCACTTGAGGGACATGGAGGCCAGCAGAGGTGCCTTTCGATCCCACATGTGCTCACTGAGCCTCCAAACCTGGCCGTCACCTGGGGATAGGTGCCACACAGGGATTGGGCCCTGGCCTGGGCCTTGCAGAGAAGAATGGGTCCTGGGTGTCTTACCCAGCACCAACCATGCCACTTGCCAGTCTCATGGCAGTAGCTGAGCCTGTAGGTTGGGGGTGTGATGGCTGTAGAGGAGATAATATGTGAAGAACCCTTGAGCTAGATGCTAGGAACACAGGAACTCACAGATCGGGGAGATCAGGGTTGTCTTGTTAGGCCTGGCTCTCAGCAGTCAGCTTTGCCTGGTATGTGGGCACAGTGTGGATGCACAAGAATGGAACTGGGGTTGGGCATTGTGGCACATACCTATCTCGGTGCTGAGGGAGGAGGATTGATGTAAGTTCAGGCTAGCCTGGGCTACATAGTGAGTTTAGGGCTAGCTCAAGGCCAGAGCCAAAGAGAAACAGCAAAATCCCGAGTCAAAACATGAAAGCCACTAACAGCAAGAGAATAAATAGACTTTGACTTCGTGGCCTGAGCAGGTCTGGGCATTTGAGCTTTTTCAGCTTTCAAGGTTTTCTCTCGCAGAATTGTAGTCTGTGGGATTTAGGCTTTAGATTTCGATCTTTTGGAATTCTGCATTTGAGATCATGACATTCAAGATTCCGACTGGCATAGTGTGGAAGCTCACAGAGGGACACTGCTGGCCATGGTCCCGGTTGCTGTACCTCTTACCTGCAACCTTCTGTTTCAGATCTGAGCCTAGCCCTGGACCTCTGCAGCCAGAAGCCATGGCGGAGGGCCGCGATGCCGCACTGTCAGTAGCGGAGTGGCTGCGGGCACTGCACCTGGAGCAGTACACAGCACTCTTTGAGCAGCACGGACTGGTGTGGGCCACTGAGTGCCAAGGCCTCAGCGATGCCAGCCTGGTGGACATGGGCATGAACCTCCCTGGCCACCGCCGTCGTATCCTGGCTGGTCTGCACCGTGCCCATGCACCCCCGCCGGTCCCTGTGCCTCGCCCTGCCCCACGACCTGTGCCGATGAAGCGACACATCTTCCGGTCACCACCAGTACCTGTCACTCCACCTGAGCCGCCACCCACAGCTGGAGAGGACCAGGGTCTGCCTGCCGCTCCACCCATTCCACCCCGCAGGAGCTGCCTCCCACCCGCCTGCTTCACTCCACCATCCACAGCACCCCCAGATCCTGTTCTGCCCCCACTGCCTGCCAAGAGGCACTCAGTAGAACCGAGCCTTCCTCCTGTACCTCCTCGAACCGGGCCCCCCTATCCGCAGACCAGGTGAGTGACGTCACGGCTCGTGGGTGGGAGGTCCTAGAGTGTGGAGGAGCCAGGGTTGAAGGTTTAGAGAGAAGAGAGCAGGGCCAGGCTGGGGCAGAGTGGGGTGAGGGATGGACCCAAGAATAGCCAGGACTTAAGGATACCTGGATCCGTGCAGGGGAGCCACAGTGGCCCCCAGGTGTCTATCCCAGCAAGTGGGAGGTGGCGCCATCGCTGAGGGCGGCCCAAGAAGGGAGAAAGTTTGGGAGATGTGTGAGTTTGTTGGGGCACCTGACCCGTGAGACCAGGGTGCACCCTGGCACTAGAAGATGAGGTGTGGAGAAAGATGGAGCTCTGGGATGGAGGCTCAGGTATGGGGTTGGGGAGTTCTTCTGTCAATCATACTACTCCCTACCCCCAATGCTGCACTTGACAAATCTCGCCAAATCCCAGGACCTGTCTGATCTGCAGCCTGCTTACTCTCTGTTCTCTTCATAATCCCTTCTCCTCTCCCTAGCTAGTCTCCTCCATGCTTCCCCGAGCTTTCCCTCTTTCTACAGGCTCTCCACTTCTTCCTCCCTTTCAGCTGTTTGCTCTGGTGCCAGCCAGAGAGGCATCTAAAGACAGGCTGCCATATATTTGGGGGAATGAAGTTCCGCTGGATTTTTAAAGGGATGTGCTGTCACAGGTCTCTTGTCCTTGTCACTGCTGGATGGTGTTGGGGATTCTGCTGATCTCTGCAGCCTTCTGTGCGGGGTGGGGGTTGTGTTCTGATTTCAAGCTGGGATCCTGGAGCTTGGGGCATGGAGGGAAGGGCTAACTGGGTCCATGCAGGTACGTGGTAGCGATGGGAAGTGGGGGCAGGGAACACACTTGCAGGGAAAGTCTATGAGGTTTTCTCCATGGGAGAGTAGCATTGAGTTAGGGGACCTTCTAGGCCAAACCGGATCTAAAGTTATGAGATGTACTTGATGGGGAAAAAAAGCACAAGATGTTTTTCCTGCATCCTCAGGACCCTGTTACCACGGTATAGATTCATCGTTCTTGGTGCTATTGCACCCTCTAATGGCCATTCTCCTGCATGCAGGGGAGAGTGCAAGCATGAGACAGAGACAGAGAGAGACAGAGAGAGAAAGACAGAGACAGAGACAGAGAGACACACAGAGAGAGACACAGAGAGAGACACACACAGAGAGAGACAGAGAGACAGAGAAAGACAGAGACAGAGAGACACACAGAGAGAGACAGACAAAGAGACAGAGAGAGAGACACACACAGAGACAGAGACAGACAGAGACACACACAGAGACAGAGACAGACAGAGACAGACAGAGACAAAGAGAGAGACGAGACAGAGAGAGACAGAGAGACAGACAGACAGAGAAAGAGACAGAGACACACACAGACAGAGACAGAGACAGAGACAGACAGAGACAAAGAGAGAGACAGAGACAGAGAGAGAGAGACAGAGAGACACACACAGAGAGAGACACAGAGAGAGACACACACACAGAGAGAGAGACAGAGAAAGACAGAGACAGAGAGACACAGAGAGAGAGACAGACAAAGAGACAGAGAGAGACACACACAGAGACAGAGACAGACAGAGACACACACAGAGACAGAGACAGACAGAGACAGAGACAAAGAGAGAGACAGAGACAGAGACAGACAGACAGACAGAGAAAGAGACAGAGACACACACACAGAGACAGACAGAGACAAAGAGAGAGACAGAGACAGAGAGACAGAGACAGAGAGACAGAGACAGAGAGAGACACACAGAGAGACAGAGAGACACAGAGAGAGACAGAGAAAGAGACAGAGAGAGACACACACAGAGACAGACACACACAGAGACAGAGACAGACAGAGACAGAGACAGACAGAGACAGACAGAGACAGAGACAGAGAGAGAGAGAGAGAGAGAGAGAGAGAGAGAGAGAGGAGAGAGAGAGAATATGAGGGCGAGCCAAAGCAGACTCAAAGTTGCTGGAATACCCTGGATATACCACCCCACATCCGTTCTCTCCTTCCTTCTCCCAACCCAGAGTGTAGGTTTTAATTTTTTTACCTTAATTTTAATGATGGTTTTTTTAAATGTTTTAACCTCCCTTCAAGCCCACCATATACCAGAGGTAGTGGAAAAGAAAGGTTATTAGTATATGGGGAGCAGTGGACCTGTTTAGAAATTGTTTTCTGGAGCAAATCTCATCTGCGTTGTTAGGAATCAGCAGTCCAGTTTACAGAAATCACCGGCGGCAGCTCCATCTACCCATGAACATTTTACAAATATATTAGCGGTCCAGTTTGGTAGAGCCAGGATAGTAAACATGAATGGGCAGCGGTGGCTCGACCCAGCAGGGACAGCCAGGCCTCAGCCGAATCGGCATGAGTCAGCAGGAGGGACCCGGGAAATTCTTGGCTGTGCCTCTCAGTGAAGCAGAGAACAAGAAGCTCTGTAAAAAGCAAGTCAAGCCCCTGTCGCTGTCCATTGAGCCCTATGTATAATTCCTATTTATGACTCCAAACGCCACGTGTCTACCACGGTCTTGCCTCACCATGTGTCTTCACATGAGTCTATCTTAGAAAACTCTACACCAGTCTGTATCTGCTGACATCACCCTGTCAATCGTCCCAAGTTTGTGGAAGCGGCAAGAAGCCACAGGAACCTCTGAGAAGATTTTTGGTGTCTTTCTTGGTGACAAACAGAGCTCAACAACGCTATGTAAGGTGGACGAGAATACATGTCTGTGGTTAGCGAAGAATCCGTCATCACGCACCCTTTCACATGCTTGCTTTAGCAGAACGTCCTTTCACCCATGTCCGCTTCAGTGAAAGATTCCTTTACCTGTCTGTTTTAGCAAAATGTCTTTTTACCTGTGTCTGCTTCAGGAAAACACTCTTTTACATGTTTGCCCCAGCAAAGCACCACCTGACACAACTGACTTTCCAAAGAAACCCTTAAGTTTCCACTTCACCAGGCTGACCCTCTGGAGATGTTTTGGGAAGGGAGAGGCCTTCAGAAGAGGACAAGGGGAAGAATTCAGCTGGGATAAGATTTTAGGCTATAGACCAAGGTGTAAGTAAATCAGGAAAAAAACAAGGATGGGGTTTCTGCCCTCTGCCCTCTGCCCTGTGCCCTCGGGACTTGTTGCCCTGTCTGACCTATCTGGGCCCTCTGTGGGTCCCCTGACACTTGTACCTGTTCAGGAAACCTTCAGGGTAAATAAAAATCATGCCCACAGCCCTGGGCCCCAGGATACAAGGCCCACTCTCAGAGCTACAGTCCGGACACAGGTACTTGTCTAGTGTATGGGGGGAGTCAAGGCCCCTAAATAAGACCTCTGGCCCCTCAGTAGGAATGGGGTTGGGGCAAATTATAAAATGGTGTAATACTTGCAAGAAATCTGTATGCATTCTTCATGCTTTTTTGCCTTGGTTTTTGTTTATTTGTTTGTTTGTTTTTCTGTGCTTTAGGGTTGATCAAACTCAGGGCTGTGCATATGCTAGGCAAGCTCTCTCCCACTGGTCTGTGTTTCCAGCCCCATCTCTTGTACTACAAATCTTCTGGGCATTACTTACAGTGCCACATACACTGCGAATTGTCTGTAGATAACTACCATACTGGATTTGTCAGGGAATAGGGACAAGGAAAAGAAGCTTCATGTATTCAGGATAGATGTGGGTTTGCTGCACACTTTTGGATCTGCAGTTTGTTGACTCCTGGATGTGGAACCACAGGTTGCAAAGAGACATCTTTGATCTGCACAGTTTGGGGCCATTCCTTAGGGCAAAGTGGTGCCAGGCCTGGCGTCCTTTGTCCTGGGGATGAGGCCTCGATAGTCGTAGGCATCTGAGGTCCTCAGCTCATGGATATACAAAGGCTTTAGGTTTTTTAAAAAATAGTTAATGTATGTGAGTACACTGTCATTGTCTTCAGACATACCAGAAGAGGGCATCGTATGGTTGTGAACCATCTGGGAATTTGACTAGGAATTGAACTCAGGACCTCTGGAAAAGCACTCAGTGCTCTCTGAGCCATCTCTCCAGCCACTGGTTTTATTTTGTTTTTAATTTTTACTTTATGTGTATGGGTGTTTTGCCTGTCTGCATGTCTGTACACATGTGTAGGTATACATATGCACATTTGGCCAGCTGTCAGGGTGGTGCATATTTGTGCTGGTTCTACAGGTGGCCATGCTTGGTCCTAATAGGTACAGGGATCTGTACGGGTGACAGGTCAGTATATCCGGGTCCCCCGGGCTGAGTAGGCATATGCACAAGCCTGAGTGTATTGCTGCTGTGGGGCTGGCAGTGCCAGTTCGCATTGTTAATAGTGTGCAGATGCTGTTTGGGTAAGCGGATTGGCACGTTTAGTGTTTGTGTACTGTCAAGTGTGAGTCATTGTGCACATATGTGTGTGCATATGCTGCCAGGCACCATTAGAATGTCAGCTCTCCTAGGGCTGTGGGATCTTCGTCAGTGTTTCCTTTACTATTGAACGTCTGGCAAGCAGTACCTAATAGGCCCCTTTGACATATCATGGAGAGGAAAGGCCAGTGATGCCAGGGGATTTCACACTGTGGGTGCTGAGCTTGGACGTCTTCAGATGATGTGAGCAGGCCTCGGTTCAGACTGGCCATAGAGCTCAGGGGCCCTGAGCACATCACTCCGAAGCCTTCTCCTTAATTCCTGTCATCCCATCTGTGGGGATGATGGCAAGCAAGAGGCTGATAGTCTTCTAGGCTACAGAAAAGCAAACCAGAAAACAAGGAAAGATGGGGCCCCTCCTTCCTGCCTGGTCAAACCGAGGGCTTTTAGAGGCAGGCTCGCACGTCCTGAAGACCGCTTCACCTCTGCATCTGAAACATTGTCTGTTTCAGCTATGCCTATGAATTGGTTGCAGGGAAACTTGCCCAAAGCCACTCCACCCCAGAGAGGAAACCAGCATTCAGATCCTGCCTCCTGGCCCTGTCCACTCAGCTTCAGGTGTCAGAGACAAAACCCTCAGGACTTGCTTCTCTGGATCACAGAGGGATTGTTTCTGATCAAGGGTCCCAGAGCCACTCCACACAGCCCCTTCCAACTCCCTGTGGGTCTCAGCTTCCTCCTCTGATACTCGGATACCTATAGGTATTTGAGGGAAAGGAAGTATTTGCCCAGAGTGGCCAGCCACTGTCAGGAGTCACACCTTGCAAGGTTTCCCTTCAGTGCCCCAGAATGCCTTGCCGCTCAGCCAATCCTTGGTCTTTCTGAAGACTGATCACCTGTTGCTGGGGCAGAAACTGTCCCTTTAGGGAGCCTATTTTGCAGCTTCTTTAGGCCTCCTTCAGGAGGTTAGGGTGGAGGATTCATCATAAGGGCTAGCCAGAATCAGGGCTTCCTGGACTGGTACCCTGTGAGGCCTCAGGGGACCAGCTGACAGGGCTAATTGCCCCATTTCACTTTGGCTGGTGCTGGCGTGGCCTGAGGGGCGGGGAGGAAGTATCTGTCCCAGGGGATTATGGGTGACGTTTCTCTCTTTCTCTCTCAGTGTTTTCAGGAAGTGTGTTGGCCTAGGCTGAAGGGGGGCGGGGAGGGGGTAAGAGAGGCAGAGAGCAGGAAGCAAAGACCAGAGCTGGATACACACACACACACACACACACACACACACACACACACACACACACACACACTCACACTCACACACACTTATACACTCACTCACGCAATCTCTCTCCCTCCCGGACAGACTTATGATTATATTCAGACACACACATTTACACACATTCAGACACTCCCCATAGGTGTACATAGACATACCTAGGGCTCACATATCCAAGGGAACAGACCCAGACACAGCCAACAATAGGGGCTCTGGCCACAGGACCAGCCAGAGCCCACACAAGCTTCCACCGGCAGACACAGGGCGCCCTGGCACATACTGGTCCACCTGGCTGGAGCCTTAGGCGTTCTCAGGCCCAAGACAGGATTCAGCAGGCCTCTGAGGGTGAGTGAGGGGCAGCCCTGGCTAGGGTGTTGGGCAGGTGGGAGGGCTGGGAGGATGAGTCACTCTTTGTGCGACTGTCACTTTCTGAGCTGCTTTTCCAGGGTGCTGTGCTTTCCCTTGGTTTGCTCAGACAGTTCCAGGACCGATTCTCGGCTTCTCCTGTTTGTTTGTTTGTTTGTTTTGTTTTGTTGTTTTGTTCTGCTCTTTTCTAACACTGTCCCCCTTCTCCTTCCTTCTCTCTGTTGTCTCCACATCAGCCTTTCCTAGTGATCCCGAATGCCTGTTTTCTGAGCCTTTGTCAGACCTGCCCCACAGACTGTTGTTGGGGTGAGTGTGTGTGTGTGTGTGTGTGTGTGTGTGTGTGTGTGTGTGTGTGTGTGTGTCCATGTGCATTTGTGTGTGTGTAGGAGGGGCCTCTGCTCCTTGCTCTCTTCTGGAATTCATTCCCACTTCCCTGCACCATAAGGCAATTCCCTTGGGGAGGTTTAGGCTAGCGTGTTGTTAAGTTCAAGAATGCTGTGTGTCTAAATTCCCATACCCCCAGCCCAAGGTGACAGGGACCTACCTAAAGAGGGCTGGCATTTCATTTGTATGGTTCCTCCCGTGGTGTCTGGGTGGGTGATTGGTGGGTGCATGCTGTGTGAGGTTGCCCTCCCCTCCTTCCAGTTATCAGGAATCCCTAATGAACCCAGCACCCCCTGGGTCACTGGGAACATATTATGGCCTCTACTTTGGACTGGTCACCAGAAGTGTGGGGGAGGGGTCATGGATCTGTCTGAAAGCTCGCCATGGGCTGACCTGCTCTTCTTGTCCTGAGGGAGACAGTAGAGTCAGACCCAGGAAATACACAGAGCAGATGCTACCTGCCTCTTGCCCACCACAACAGGATTGGTCTGTGGGGCTCAGGTCTTGGAGTGGTATGGAGGCCCACCAGGCTGTTAACTAGAGGGTGAAATCCACATTTGGGTGGATTTCCTGGAGGGTGAAGTGAGTTTTTAAGCAAAAGGGGGGACCGTGGTTTGGGGACATTTTTTGTAAAATGTTCTGGCAGAAGCCAGGCCCACAGTAGTGCCTAGGAAGGGGAGCCCCTGGCCCAGGAAGAAGTGTCAAGTGGCATGCAGGCTGCAGACCTCTGTTCCTGCAAAGGAGGCCTGATAAGAGCTTTGTGTACTGCGGCCTGGGCAGAAGTGAGTAGGACAGAGCCAGGGTGTGCGGCAGCCCATGGTGGAGGAGGAAGGACAGAAGTGACATGGGGGAAGTGAGGAGTGCAGGACCCAGCTGTTGAGGAGGAAGTGGGCAGCTGGGAAAGTTTGCCACTGGAAGGGGGCATCAGGAAAGGCCAGAGTCCCCAGGTCACTGGGCCTGGCCTCGTCTTGCAGCTGTGCTGGTGAAAGTCCTAGGATTGGCCTGGGTCCTTCTAAGGTCCCTGGAACATTTTAGGGGGAAAGCTCTGACTCTGGGGTAAAATGTGCTCTGGGTCCTTTGTCCTTTGAAGTCATTGCAGTGAAACAAACATCGAAGGAAGGATGTAGCGTGCAGAATGATTGGAAATACGGAGGTAGTCTGGAGAGGCGCTCAGTTGTGAGAAGCACTGGCTGCTCTTCCAGAGGACCTGGGTTCGATTCCTAGAGCCTACATAGTGGCTCACAACACTTATAACTTCAGTTCTGGGGCATCTGATACTTCTTCTGACATCCGTGGGCATCTGCAGGTGTTGCACTTACGTGCACACTTACGCTTGAATAAATAAATCTTAAAGATAGAGAAGTAGTATAGAGGGTGGGGGAGTCCCAAAGTAGCCCCTAAGAAGCCTGAGGCATGAGGGAAAGCCCGCAGTAGAGGAAGAGGAGGTGGGATATATGTCTCAGGGAAGAGTACGAGTTTGCCTAGACAGGGACAAGTGTCTGCGGTGAAAGGAATGCTTTATGCAAAGGTTTTGAAGGATATGTTTATAGACTGCCGCTTGGGACTGCGGAGTTAGCCCAGAAGTTAAGAATTCATACTGCTCTTGCAGAGGACCTGAGTTCGGTTCACAGGACCCACATTGGGTAGTTCACAACCACCTGGAACTCCAGCTCCAGGGTATCCTCTGGCCTCTGCACTCATGTGCATATACCTATACAGACATGTACACACATACGGAATATTTATAGACTGCAGACTGGCCTCAGATTCACAGAGATCTGCCTGCCTCTGCTCCCTGAGTGCTGGGATTAAAGATGTGCGCCACCATACCCGGCCTCGGATTAGCTTTTTGTAGAGTGCTAGAAAGTGAATGGATAAGGAATAGGGAGTTAGTCCAAAGTCTGCTTGACCTGTAGGCTGCCCCTCTCTGCAGCCCTCCTGCCCTCAAAGTGAGCCTTGGCTTCTCTGGCTGGAGGTGGATATAGATGGAAGCATTAGGGAGGAGCCCGGGGCGTTTGCAGGAGGAGAAGGCTGTAGTGCAGCTTGTGGCCTAGCCTGTGAGGCTGTATCTACTTTGGCTACAACCCAGGTAAGAAACCTTGCTGCCACACATGAGAGCAGTGTGAGAGAGCCTGCTAGTTGGTCAGAGGGGAAACTGAGGCTCAGAGGTGCTGACTGAGCTCTGGGGCTCAAACCCAGACCTATCTGCCTCCAAACCAGAGCAGCCGCATGTCACTGTGTCCAGGACAAGCTGTTTGCATCTGTTGTCCTGTAATGGACATTGGCCGAGCCTTAAGTTTCTGGTTCACACCATTAGAGACGGGGTCACTCTAACCTTACCCATTTAGACTTAGGATCCTCATATGTCTCCCAGCCCTGGGTACAAGGTCTTAGGGTATTTCCTCTAATCTGTAAGGTCAGACTTCTTGAGCTAAGGGCCCAGGCTGAGGTGGGTCACCCCTGTCCCTGGTGTCCAGTCCTATTGTGAATGGCATAATAATTAGAATAGATGTTTCATATGTCCCTTGGCTAGAAAAGGGCCTGAAGGACAGTAGAGCTGGGGGTAAGCATGAGGAGGGTTTTGTTTTTTGTTTTTTTTGTTTTGTTTTTTTTTTTTTTTTTTGCTTTTTTTGTTTGTTTGTGGTTTTTTTTTTGTTTTTTTGTTTTGTTTTGTTTTTGTTTTTTTTGTTTTTTTTTGTTTTTTTGCCTTTCTATGGCCCACAGGGCTACATTTTGAGGTACTGGGGTGCTTCCCTGGGTTGGTGGAAATCAAAGGAGTCAGAGTGGGGTGAGCATAGGGATGATTCACCAGAATTCGGGCATGGGACTGTTATAAAGGGCGGATACCCAGGAGCTGCTCCAGGGGTGCTCCCTTCCTCCTGGGGTGCTCCCCACTCCCCTGGGGATTTCCCACAGGCTGTGCCTTTCTGACCTCACTTCTCCTTTCCTAGCCCTGACTCAGCAGTACTAGATGCCCTAGTTAGGCAGTTTGGTTGTTAGGCAGTTTGGTTGTCCTGGAAGTTTCTTGCCACAAGGCTTGTGAGAGGCTCTGTTGTCTCCCCTCCTCAGGCAGATGATAAAGACAGAGGGGACCCGCAGGCAGTGAGCCTCAGGGCAGGCTTGTGGAGTGTCAGGATTGTGTTAGAGGTAGACCAGGTGAGAGGGCTTGTGCTTGCCTGACCCCTGAGGGTGAGGAACAAGTGGGTCCGGTTGCCATGCTCCACCCCTCAGGACATTGAGGAGGAGAGTGACAGTAGGAAGCCAGGCCCACTTGTTTAGCCTTGCAGAATAGGGATCCACACTTCCCCTTAGGCCACGGTCTGCTCTCAGCTGACTCCCGAGCATGGCCACTGCAGCCCCTTCTTCCTGGTCTCTGGAAGCAGCAGCGTGGTGGATTGATGTGCTCTTCCGGAAGGCCAAGGATGTCAGGTATCTGGGACCAGGCAGGCTATGGGGCAAGTCTGCACTCAGGTGCTTGGTGTCTTTCAATCATTCGTTTGTTTCTCTGGCAACCAGAATGCTCAGCTTGTTGTGAGTCTGTCCGAAGATCGGTCCTCCTGTCTACCACTCACCTGTCTAGCACACTCTTGTTGTCCATTCAGCCAAGCTCTACACTCAGAGGTGGGGATTGCAAGTCAAAGGCTTTCCCTTTTGCAAAAAGACTCGGGTCGACTCGGGGAGATAGCCTGGTGCTGTGCTCACGGAGGGACATCATACTTTCCATACCACCGTCCCTTAGAATCAGTTCCCGGAGAGGTATAGAGACATGGGTACCTGGCTCCCATGGTAGAGACAGGGCTCACTGACCTGTCTAGCAGCCATTCATATTGACCCTTGCAGGTGACAACTCAGAGGCAAGAGACTGAGGATCAGAGTAAGCAGGTGACCCACTGGTAGCCAGCCTGACTTAGTTAGAAACTTCTTATTCCAAGGGGACAGTGTGCCTTCTTAGTGGCCCCGCAAGTGTGTGTGTTCTTAGTTGCAGGTCACTACACAGAGTTCGCTGAGTTTCTCCTGGTGCCCCTGCAGTCTCACATAGGCTGCTGTTGCCAAGACAATGCTGTGTGGGTAGCTGGGTTGCTGTAGCATCCCGTGCAGGACATGATTCCACAGGGAGGTTCCCTCCCTGTCCACATGGCCGTAGAAAACAGACACATTCTGAAAAGCGTGAGGTAGTAGAGCTCGGCTCCTGTTAGCTTAGATACTAACGGAGCATGGGCAGGAGGGACTTACTTTGAAGAGAACTATTTGGAATACTCTTCTTGTACGGGGAGAGAGAGAGCAGTAGGGTTTAGGGAAACAGAGAGGTGTGGCCTGGGAGAAGTGGTGTAGAGGCAGAGATGCTTCGACAAGGAGCAGGGAGAGGGGAACTGCCAGATTCAAGAGCGACCCAGTCATATCCTCCCACACCTCCTTGCGTTTCCGGCCGTCACATGCTGCTACCCACTGCTGGGAACACTGGGGAACAGACCAGACCCAAAGTGACCAGGGTTTGGGAGGAAGTTGTCTACTCGGATGCCCCTCCTTAGCCCTTGGCAGATGTGGAGAGAGATAGCTGGTGCAGCCAGGCCACTAGAACTCGGCCGCCATTCTAACTGCTGGGCGCTGAGGATCCAGTGTGTGGGTATGTGACCTACTCTTTCTCTGCCTGTGAAAGCAGATCCTACTCCACAGACGACAAAGCCCTTCAGGAGGCTTTCATCACCAGAATAGGACAATAGGAAAACTATGGGGCGGGGAGGAGGGGATAACTGGGTACCTGAAGCAGGCCCCAGAGACTGACATCAGAGATGAATCTAAGTGGAGGGTGAGGAGCGCTTGGGGGACTGAGGTCACCATTCCTGAGTGTGTGCTAAAAAAGAGGAGAGGACCTTGTCCCAGAGATCACAGTCTGGACCTGAGTAATCAGTTTCTGAGGCTCGGGACTGTGGCTTCAGCGCTGACCTTGGTGCCTGTTTCAATCCCATCCTGTCTGCCATCAAACACCCTGAATCCTCCATGGTACATTTCAAGACTTACCTCCCCCTTGCTGCATCCGGGTCTTTTCTCTGTGTCAGCATAGAGGTCCCATGGGTACATAGCTAGAAGCTGAAGCACCAGGGCTGGGTGACCAGCTCATGTGCGTTGAAGAAGTGCTGGCCTGAGAATGATTGAGGACTGTGCGAGGCGGGCTGGTGTGTGGGTCAGGAAGATGCTTGCCTAGTAAGCAGGGCCTCAGTGGATCAGAACCCTGACTGGCGCCTGCTGACACCCAGTTCTGGTTCTGTCCTCAGCCTTCTCTCTAAGGAGGAGTTACTGCTGCCATCCGTATCACCCTGGTCCCAACCAGAGCCTACAGAGACTCCGTCCACCCTCCTGCCTGCCTTTCCACAGGGGCCCCTGCAGCCTCCGTCTCCTCCTCCCTGCCCTCCTGTGATTCCCCCCAAGCCTCTTCGCCTGCTCCCTGAGTTTGGTGAGTGCTACTGGGCAGTTGGGCTCTGGGTGGTCTCCTGAGATCATCCCTGGAGAGCAGGTAGTGGACATACTCCCTCTCTCCTGGTGGCCAGCAGTTCCCTGGAGTGTCCTAGGCCTTCTCAAAGAGTATGCATGCTCTTTCTCTCTTCTCTGTCTCCTGCTTGCCCAGTGTGAGCATGGCTGATCCTTGAGGTAGTGAAGGTCCCTGTCTGAGTAACCCTTGGAGCCATCTTGATTCTTGTTACCTTGTGTGCCTTGTTTGGACAGTCTCCACCCCAACTCCCAAGCTTGCTGCTCCGTCAGCCTCCTTGTGGTGGCCCTTCCTTTCCTTCAGTATAAATAGCACTTCCTGTCTCCTGTGCCTTTCTTTTAAAACTCAAGCCTCCCTCTCCCTCTCCTCTCCTCTCCCTCTCCTCTCCCTCTCCTCTCTCCCTCTCCCTCTCCCTCTCCCTCTCCCTCTCCCTCTCCCTCTCCCTCCTCCCTCTCCCTCTCCTCTCTCCCTCTCCCTCTCCCTGTGTGTGTGTGTCTGTGTGTGTGTGTGTGTGTGTGTGTGTGTGTGTGTTGGTGAGTTTATTCTTGGCTTCTGAGCCACCCCCTCTCTTTTACCAGACGACTCTGACTATGATGATGTTCCAGAGGAGGGGCCAGGGGCCCCAGCCAGCGTGATGACCAAGGTAGGAAGGGCAAGTGCTTGGGGTTGCATTGGCTGCCTTTGTTGTGGAGGGAGGGCTGCTCATTGGCCTTAGAGACCCCAGAGCTCCTCCCCTAGCAGAGTGGATACTTACCCACTTTACTGTCTGCCTTATAGGCTTCAGTCAACCCTGGGGTCTGCAGCTCTCTGGTCTATGATTTCTATTCTAGGCTTGAGTGCCCTGGCTGGGTGTATGTAGTCTGTTGCTGTGTGTGTCTTGGAGTGGCTTCACTTTCTCTGTCCTCATGTCACCTTTTCTCTTGAATGTATATCTCTCTAGCTATGAGCCTTTCTCTGTTTTCCTGTCTTTCTTTCTCCCTGCCCTAGATCCAGGTGGCCCTTTCACCCTGGTCCCTGTGTGGTCTCAGCTGCTGGGGGGTGGGGGTGGGTGGGGTGCACAAACAGAAGTAACGTGGTGGGCATGGCAGCTAGGTGTGTGGTCTGGGATTTGAGGGGAAACTATGACACTGGGTGATCTTGGGGGGGGGGGCAGGAGGAGCCCCTGCCAAGCCGAGTCCCACGGGCCGTGCGTGTGGCTAGTCTGCTGAGCGAGGGGGAGGAGCTGTCTGGGGATGACGCTGAGGATGAGGATGATCACGCCTATGAGGGTATCCCCAAGTGAGTATCCCCCATTCAGCTACCTTCCTTCCCAAAGCCCAACCTAGCCTACCCTTCTATCCAGTCCTAGCCTGAGCAAACCCTCAGCCTCCCTCCCTGCCTTCCTTCCTTTCTCTTGTCCCAGTGGCGGGTGGCCAACCATTGGCCTGAATCCACCCTTAAGCAGCCTGATCCCTGATCTCCCACTGCACCCCATGGATGAGTTGCCTGGGGGTTCCACCCCCACCACACCTGTCATCAAGGCTGGTTGGCTGGACAAGAACCCACCACAGGGGTGAGTGAAGCCTGCCAGCTCCTTCTAGTATCTTCGAGGGGGGTTGGGGGGCTACAAGCAGTGCTCCAGGATACTGATGTCATGGATCTAAAAATCAGAGGGTCCAAGATTATTTGAGAAGTTCTCCGTCTTCCCACACTGCACCCATTGGATGATCTTAACTGTGCTAGGAAAGGGGGACTGGATAGAATGGTGGGACCTCCCCCTCCTCATTCCCAATCTTAGCTGAGCCCTCCTCCGCCTGTTCAGGTCTTATATCTATCAGAAGCGATGGGTGAGACTGGATGCTGATCACCTGCGATACTTTGACAGTAACAAGGTAAGGGCTCCCTCAGTCCCTCACTTGACCCTTGCTCCTACCTAGGCCTAGGTTGACCCCCAACACTGCTTCAGGCAGAGTCCTTAGCTGACCTTCAGTGGGGATCCTGGTCTGTGGGCTGAAGGTAGTGCTCAGAGCCAGCACAAGGTGATCCCTGGCCACCTGCAGAGGACAGGCTTGCAGCCATCATTTTAGTGGAGCTGGGCAAGGGGCTGGAGGGTCCCCACTCTGAAATGCAGCTCTCCTCTCCCCCAGGATGCCTACTCTAAGCGCTTTGTTCCTGTAGCCTGCATCTGCCGAGTAGCCGCTATTGGAGATCAGAAGTTTGAAGTGATCACAAACAGTCGGACCTTCGCCTTCCGGGCAGAGAGCGATGGTGGGAGTTTAGGGAGTGTGTGTGTGTGTGTGTGTGTGTGTGTGTGTGTGTGTGTGTGAATGTATGTGTGTCTAAGTATGTGTGTGTAACTATATGTGTATGTGTGTGTGTGTGTGAATGTATGTGTGTCTAAGTATATGTATGTAACTATATGTGTATGTGAGTGTGTGTGTGTGAATGTATGTGTGTCTAAGTATATGTGTCTAAGTATGTGTGTGTAAGTATATGTGTGTATGAGTGTGTGAATGTGTGTATCAGTGTAAGTGTATATATGTAAGTGTGAATGTAT
Organism: Rattus rattus; assembly: GCF_011064425.1. Taxonomy (NCBI): domain Eukaryota; kingdom Metazoa; phylum Chordata; class Mammalia; order Rodentia; family Muridae; genus Rattus; species Rattus rattus. The sequence goes on from NC_046155.1 coordinate 99,695,635, forward strand.
ATGTATGAGTTTGTACAAGTGTGTGAGTAAGTGTGTGAGTATATATGAGTGTAAGTGTATATATGTGTGTATGTAAGTGTGTATGAGTGTGTAAGTGTTGTATGTGAGTGAATATGAGTATAAGTGTATATATGTGTGAATATGTAAGTGTGAGTGTGTGTGTGTGGGGGAGAGAAGGGTCTAGAAGCTGGGCCACATTGTGAAGAGTGGGAAGGGAACTGTGTATGTCTGCTCCCTAACATGTCATACCCTGAGAGGCACTGTCCCTGTGTGGTATTGGAGGAGAAGGAAGGAGATACTGACCATAGCCAGTGCTCTTTTCCAGACACTCCCCAGTTCCAACAGTCAGGGTGGCTTGTCCAGTGTAAGCCACACTAGGTGACATTGTAGCCTAGGTTGTCCAAGTCAGAGAAGTTTAGCGATGGGAAGGCCACACCAGTTGGATTCCTTGCAGGGGTGACTTCTGAGCAGCCTAGAGCCAGGAGGCACCAGGTTGAATTCAAATGTTACCTTCACGCATTTGCAGTGGAGCGGAATGAGTGGATGCAGGCCCTGCAGCAGGCGGTGGTTGAGCATCGAGCCCATATTCGGCTCTCTAGTGCTTCTGTGTTGGGAGTTCGAGGAGGCACCGAGCAGCCTGACCATGCTGGCAGCCTGGAGCTACGAGGCTTCAAGAATAAGCTTTACGTGGCCGTGGCGGGGGACAAAGTACAGCTCTATAAGAATCTGGAGGTATGAAGGGCTCTACAGGTCACCCATACTCATCCCTGTCCCCTTCCCTGTCCTGCTCCTCTCTACTTGGTCTCTCCTGGATCCTGCCCAGGACCTAAGCCCAGGACTTTACCTGCCAACCTTTCCTGCATGGGGACAGCATTTTCCCTTCTTCCCTCCTGCCTGCCTGTGTCTTATCTCCATCCTGTCCCTGAACAGCACCCTCCAGTCCTGTCCACTCGGTCCTATGCCTCCCCACCATCATCCCGTTGCTCTAGTCCCGCCTCACATTCCTGCGTCCTACCTCCTTCCTGCGCTCTCTCCACTCCCTAGGGAACACCTTTCCCTATTCCTTGTTCTGCCCCTTAAGCCCTGCTGTGAGCCTTGCCTTCCTCCCTTCCCACCCACCTATCAGGAGTTCCACCTGGGCATTGGTATCACCTTCATCGACATGAACGTGGGCAACGTCAAGGAGGTGGACCGGCGCAGCTTCGACCTCACTACCCCCTACCGCATCTTCAGGTGAGCCCCTGGGCAATCCTCTTGGTAGCTTTATCTCCCTTCCAGCCCCACCTGCCTTAGTCTGTCAGAAGTCTTTATCCCCTCCAGCTGACCAGCTCTGTTCTCTTTCCCCACCACATTGTTTATGAGGTGTCCCACCAGTCCCTGCAACGCTCCATGGCCTGGGACCCTGGGAACCTCTGAAGTACCACCCTGCCATCCCCAGCCCTGCACCTGTGGGTTCTCCAGCAGAACCTGCTTATGCTCAAAGCTTGTGTGCCTGTTGTTTCTTGGACATCTACCTCATGGCCCTTCTCTGCCTCATGTGGCTTGCCACTGTCTACCTCCTTGGCTGTCTCCTCTCTGTATCTGTCACCATCTGGTCTTTGTCTCAGTACTCAGGGGCTTCACTGTATCCATACCCCTCCTAGCAGGGTAGTGACCTTTGACCTCAAGAACCAAGTGGGTGTTTGCACATTCTCACATTTGAAATATCCTCTGATATTGGCCCTATAATTCTTGGTCATAATCTTTAGTGACCACAAAAGCTGCAGCCAGGCAATTTGGGGTTTCCCTTTCTGTCAGCTGCAGAAGCCACCGTGCTTCCTGGTTACTGTCATTGTCACCAACTTTACGGAGGCCATTAGATGTTCGGCAAGCAGAAAGGGCCTCCGCCACCTGGGCCTACAGGGCTTACTGTCGTGGGTGGTGTGTGCTTCTTGCTTATCTGAGGCCCTGGCAGCTTTTGAGTTCCTCTTCTGGCTGTCCCGGCGGAGGCCATCCCCAGCCTCTCTCTCACTCATGGCTATCACCTCTTGGATACTCCTGTGTGACTTGCAGTTGGTGGTGACAGCAGCAGAGGAAGAGCTAGGGGAGTTTTTGTAGGAGGGAAGACAACTCTGCATTTTGTTGTCTAAATAGAGCTTCTCACCTTGAAGAGCGGGAGGCCATGGGTTTGTTTTGTTTTTTCCTGTCAGAGTCTTTCTGCCTCTGCCACCTGTGTGGCACCCAAGAAAAGCACTGGGTGCCTCATGGACTTCTTTCTGGGATGGAGTAAGAGCTGCAGCCCAGATTTTAAGGGTGGAGATGGGACACTCCTTAGTCTCTCCTCTGTCTGTATAAACACTTAACTGGTGCTCCGCTGTCCCAAGGGTGCCCTGTGGCTGCCCTGCCTCTCAGGCCTGTCCCTGCCTGTCTCTCACCGTCTCCTCTGCCAGTCTGCTCTCCTGTCCTCTGCCTGTGTGTCGTGCTGCCCTCTCTGTCCTGAGCACCACCCCCTTCATCACCTGCCTCAGCCTGCCTTCTCTATTGCCGTTTTCTGACTCCCTCTTTTGTCTCCAGTTTTCATGCTTCCTTTGGTCACAGTTTCCCAACAGCCCGAAGATGACACCTCCTCCTGACCCTCAAGTCCTCCAATCCCTTTCCCACCATTCCCTCCTTATGTGTCCCCAGCTTCTCGGCTGATTCAGAGTTAGAGAAGGAACAGTGGCTGGAGGCCATGCAGGGAGCCATTGCAGAGGCCTTATCTACCTCAGAGGTGGCCGAGCGCATCTGGGCTGCAGCCCCCAACAGGTTCTGTGCCGACTGTGGGGCCGCCCAGCCTGACTGGGCCTCCATCAACCTCTGCATCGTCATCTGCAAGCGCTGTGCAGGTAGGTATGTGTGCAGCAGGCTGGCCATCGGACAGCAGGTAGTCTATTGGGCAGATCCTGCAGCCTTTACACCTAATAATGTTCCAGCATTATTGGCTGTTCTCCTGGAAGGGGCCTTTGGTCTTCATTTCATGGTTATACTCTTTCCACAGGGATGGGGCACACAAAGAAGGGAAACGCAACTTTTTAAAGATTTATTTATTTAATGTATATGAATATACTATTGCTGTCTTCAGACACACCAGAAGAGGGCATCGGATCCCATTACAGATGGTTGTGAGCCACCATGTTGTTGCTGGGATTTGAACTCAGGACCTCTGGAAGAGCAGTCAGTGTTCTTAACCACTGAGCCATCTCTTCAGCCCAAGAAAAGCTTTTTTTTCCCCCCCAGGGCAAGAGAGTGAGCTTAGATTAGAGCCCAGGTTGTTGGAATCTGATGTCCCTGTCACATCAGAACTCTTCATGCTGAGAGAGGAGCCAGTGTTTTACCCCGAGGGGCTGTAAGACAAGGAACCCAGGGACATAGTCAGCTCTGTGGGCCAGACCCTAGCTTATGGGCAGAAGCTGAGATTGGAGACTTCTCTCCAGGACTGGGAGAAGAAGCACTAAGCCTTCTAGGGTGGTCTGAAAGTTACATGTGAAAGCCTCCATGATAACAGGGTTGAGGAGAGTGGGAATGGAAAAACATGGGGCCCAAGGTGTATTCATCTGTTGACTCAAGCAGGAAGGGCGGCCCACTTACTGCTGCTGGGCTGCTGGGCGGGCCTTCGACTATCCTAGGAGCTGACAGTGCTCAGGGGGGTGGTTTTGCATGGCTGCAGGGAAGAGGTGGAATTTGATGTGAGAATCCAGGAGGAAGGACCATCTGAGGGAGTCACTGAGCTTGGGAAAGAACCCCTAGGCCTGTGGGATTCTGAGGCAGATGTCAGGCCCTGGGGCCGTGAGGTCTATATGCAGGCGAGTGGCAGCTTACTGGTGACCAGAGAAGGAAAGTGTCAGCTTGGAGCTGACACAGCAGGACTGTGGTTCTCTGTGGGAGATGGGTGCATAGATGGGTTCAGGCAATGGCAGGTGTTCCCTGTGTCCCTTGCTCCCTTCTCCTCCCCTGGGGTCTGTGGCTGAGTGAGCTTCATCCTCTATCTCCAGCCTTAGCCTTCCCTTTCATCCCCCTGACCTTTGTTCAGTGCTTATTGTGTATTTGTTCTGGGCCCTGAGGAGGAAACCTAACGCCAGGTGGTCAGGATCCTATTCTTAGGCAATTGCATTGCAATGGGGACAGCAAAAGCCACATGAGCCACTCAGGAATGACAGGGGTGGGAAGAGAAGGTGCTGTTTGTTTGGGACATCTCTGAGGAGGTGACCTGTCAGCTGAGACCTGAATGATGGGAAGGCATGGCCATGGAGAGGGGAGAGGGGAGGTCGGGAGGAGAGTTGAGGCAGGAAGTTGAAGATGACAGGGGAGAGATAAGGTATTTATATCTACACTGGAGCAGCTGACGTTGTGGGGCAGGGATTGGCATGGCAAAGCAGTCCCTTGGTAGGGACAGTGGCCGGGAGGGTGGCCTGGTGAGTAGTGAGCAATGTGACCAGACTCTGGAGTTGTGACAAAATGGAGCTGCAGGCTAGCCCCCCCGCCTGCCTGAGGAGCACTAGGGATGAGCAAGTGTCACAAGGAGGACTGTGCCAGCATAACTGTGTGTACCTCATCTCAGGGGAGCACCGTGGCCTGGGTGCAGGAGTGTCCAAGGTGCGGAGCCTGAAGATGGACAGGAAGGTGTGGACAGAGACGCTCATCCAGGTGGGTGTGGCTGCTCTCATCCATCCTGGGGTTTCCTCTCTCAACTGCTCTCCTCCACCCCCATCTCACTGGCCATCAGAACTCTGGAGCTGGGGGAGCTCGTGATAATCTAGTGGGTAGGGATTTTGGGAAAAAATCCTGTTTTTAGCAGCGTCAGCAAACTGGCCAGTGCACTAAGAATGTTTTTACAGTTTTAAAGGGTTGTAAAAAAAAAAAAAAGGTTTGACAGATTGTATGTGTTCCATAAAACCTAAACTATTCATTATTTGAACTTTTAGAGAATTGCTGACCCCTGATATAGTTCAGCTGTTGTCCTGATGTGGAAACCGAAGCCCTGGATTGGGCTGTAATGTGCCTGAGGTTACCTAGCCACTGCATTTTGACCACCCAGCCTGTTCCTTTCCACCCCTTGTCCTAGCTGGGCTGGGGGTTCTCCACCGTGCACACCACTCAGAGCTTCTGAGCTTTCACTGCGCCTGAACTCATGTGCACAGGGTGTCTATATAATGCATGACTTGAGGCACGCATATGTACATATATTTATACCTATGCTGTAAACTTCTCTGGAGACCGTGTGTGATCGTCGATATGGGAAACCTGCAGCAGGAGGCTAGACCAAGGGACCTGCCACCCAGGGCCCTGCTGCTAAGTTGGGAACTTCATAGCACATCCATCTCATATGCCCACCCTGCGCTCAGTATACCGCTGCTGATAACATTGCTCTTGTTAATGAATTGTCTTTTAGGATAATCCTGAGTTAGCATCAGAGTACCCAGGATATGGTTGAGAACACTGAGGCTGAGGCCCAGGGAGGAAAACAAAGTAGAACAAAACCAAACCAACTCTGACTGGGTCCCCAGTGGCAGGGAATGTCTCTGCTTTGTCCTCTGCTGAGCCTCCGGCACTCTAAAAGAGTGGGTGGGGAGCCCAGGAAATGCTTGCAATAGCATTGTGTAGTCAGAAGGGAAAAGTGAACTTGCACTTAGGGTTGCCCACCCCCCATCACATAGAAACTGTCACCCCTCTCTCATCCAGAGAGGAATGCTAAGAACAGATAGATCCCCCAAATTCCTGCCTAGCCTATTGGCTGACAGGTTAGACCCCACCCTTCCCTGGGACAACCTTAGGAATGCAGAGTTCCAGATGTGGGGCTGGGTGAGGGCCACAGAGGCCAGGCCTCAAACATTCACCTATCAGACTGTCGGAGACAGTCTGGGCTCAGAGCCCAGGCCTTGAGCAAGAGTACGGTGGCCACCAGCAGACCCAGCTGCTTCTGACCTCCCCTTGGGGTAAGAAAAGGGGTGTGTGGCCTGTCTGTCCGTCCATCTCAGGACATCTTATTGTCAGCTGCCCTCTCACCCCTGCCCATACCCACAGCTCTTCTTACAGCTGGGCAATGGCCCTGGGAACCACTTCTGGGCTGCCAACGTGCCCCCTAGCGAGGCCCTGGAGCCCAGCAGCAGCCCTGGCGCCCGGCGCTATCACCTGGAGGCCAAGTACAGAGAGGGCAAGTACCGCCGCTACCACCCACTCTTCGGCAACCAGGAGGAGCTGGACAAGGTCAGCCATGGAGCCTCTGGGATGCTGGAGCCTCCTTGTCCCTGCATCACCCCTTGAGCCAAGCCCTTTCTTCCTGTGGCCCCATTCCTCCCTCTCTCAACCCATCTCCTATCAGCTTGGAGGGCTGTGAACGTGTGGGGAGATTGAGGCCCAGAGGGCAGTAAGGCCTGCCTAAGGAAAGCTAGAACAATGTAGGGAGGAGCCAGGCTTGGTTCTTGGTCCTGTGCCATGTCTTCAGCATCTGGCTGCCTCCTCCTGATTCCTCTGTCTCCCGCACCCTGTCCTGTTCTTTCAGAATCTTGCCAAAGGAGTGGACTTGGTGGGGATGCTATTTCCTGTCAGGCTCATGAAAAACAGCTGGACCGCTCTGACCCACCCCATCCACACCCCATTCTAGATGAGGCCCCATATGGGCCCCAGGCCCCAGAAGATTGGGAACCAAGTCTTAGACCCTGATCTGGCTCAGACTGCTTGCTTACAGGCAGCAGGGTAGCATTCGTAACCTGGGGGCGGCCTTCAGCTCTTCCTCCAAGCAGCCCTATTCAGGCAGGCTGAGTCTAGCCGCTCTGTAGAAACCAGGCCTCCACCTCCCCAGGACCCGGGCGTCCAGCCCCCAGTTCCGCCCAGCCCAGTCTGGCCTAGAAGCCAGAAGGGTGGTGGCTCCCATTGGTCGGGAGGGCTGGGCCGGCAGTGAGGAATTCAAATGTGGGAGGAATTAGCTACAACCCCTCGGCCCCTCCCTCTGCCCCTGCTACAAGGCAGAGGGAGCCTGAGATCCTCCAGGGGTTCCTTGTGCCCTGACCAGCAGCTGTGCCCCAGGACACACAGGGTGAGAGCCTATGGCTAGGACCCCAGCCTCAGCTGGGTAGCCTTTGCCCAGGCTCTCTGGCTTGCCTTCCCTTCTTTTCCTGACTGGTGTGCCTTTCTTCTCTTCTGGCTTCTCTAAGCCCTGGTCTCTTTCAATCTGAGGATGGTCCACCCAGGTTTGGATGACTCCTTCCCCTTCCCTCCTCCCATCTCTACCCCTCCACCTCCCACTCTTGCTTGGATTGATTCCTCTCCCCCCACCCCCTCCTCTAGGCCCTGTGTGCTGCAGTTACTACCACTGACCTGGCTGAGACCCAGGCACTCCTGGGCTGTGGGGCTGGGGTCAACTGCTTCTCAGGGGACCCAGCCGCTCCCACACCCCTGGCTCTTGCTGAGCAAGCCAGACAGACTCTGCAGATGGAGTTTCTACGGAATAACCAGAGCACAGGTAAGCGACTGGTGGCTCTGTCCTCCTCTGTAGCTGGAGGTCTCTGCTGGCAGGGTCTGGTCTTTTGGAGTTTTACAGGGGTGTCAACAGGAACCATGAATTAGCTGAGGACCTGGATTTGTAGGCCACTCCCAAGCTGTGATTGAAGTTCTGTGGTGGTCCCTGGGGTAGCAGCATGGTACTTGGGGCATAACTGAGTTAGGGGTTGGTGCTTTGTGCGAGTGGCCTTTTGTGTCAGTATCTCTGTGACTCCTGTGTGCACCGTCCTGACTTGCAATGTGAGTTCCTAGTGGAACCATTTGTTCCAGGAAGAACCCCAGAGCTGCCTAAGGTCTCTTTCCTCACATTGGTGATGTTAAGGCTTTGGGGTTTGTGTATGTGCAGCGGGTCTGTGTTGCTGTGGAGGAGGGTGTTGCCGTGTGTGTGTGTGTGTGTGTGTGTGTGTGTGTGTGTGTGTGAACTACATAGCAGCCTTGTCATCTGTTTGCTCAGTCTGGGTGGAGTTCCATCGTAGACCTGGGTTGAGTCCCATTTGGCTCCTATTCTTGGGGCGGGTGGTGAGGAGGGGGTCGCTAGAGTGAATGTGTTGGTTATGGCCCAGGCCGGGTCTCTTGAGGCCACATCCTAACGCTGAGGGTGGGGCTCAGTGGCTGGGGCTCTGGGCTTTGGGCCATGGGTGGGCGGGGCATGCTGGGCTGGAGAGAACCCAGGTGTCTAGGGAGGTGCGAGAGACCACCCAGCTGGCTTGGACTATGGGGCAGGATCCCTCAGTACTGAGCACTAGATCCAGCCTGTCTCACTGGGCTTCATGCTGTCCGGGACAAACCTCTCTCTAGGGACTATTATTGAGTTGGCCCAGAGCCCCCCTCATTCTAGCATGCTTGGCTCTATGCTTCCAACAAGGAGTGTGGGGTGGGCTTGGGAGTCAGGGAGCCTTCCTGAGATGGGTAGGGCTGGAGCCGGGCCCTGAGAATGGAATGACATTCCCACTGGTGGGCAGAGGCTGGGATATGGCTTTTCAAAACCCTGAAGGTAGAGAGGAGCCTGAGGGTGCTGATGGAAAGCTGAGGAAACAGGGCTGTGACCATGAACCGAGGAACTTTGCCTCGGAGAGCATCTGGAGAGGGCACCTCCTGGACACCCCGCATGACCACTACCATCCTTTCTTCCACTCCAAAGAGGTTCCCCGGCTGGACTCAGTGAAGCCCTCGGAAAAGCACTACTCCATTACCCTGCCAACTGTGAGCCACAGTGGCTTCCTGTACAAAACTGCTTCTGCCGGCAAGCCTCTGCAGGACCGCCGAGCCCGGGAAGGTGGGTGCAGCATCCTACCCGTCCAGGCCTATGGTGTGTGTCAGCCTGGCTGCAGGGCCAGCAAACTAGGGCTGGTCCTGCTGGTGGACCTGAGAGTGCCAAGTGGACTCTGGCAGAGCCACCTGGAAAGTCTTGGATGCGGCCTCTTGTATGCAGTGAGTGCCTGAGATACGGGCTGGTTGGGGTGGGGGATGGGTAGAGTACTGCAGAGTTTTCTGGAGCCTGAAGTTTGTATGCGCTCCTGTTGGGTGTGGTCTTGTGCTGGGCATCTGGTATATTCCAGATGTGGATGGAAGGCGGCTTGAGGACTTGAACTTGAGTGCCATCCCTCTTGGATCTCGCTGCCTTCCTTTTACTCCCTGATTCCAAGTTCAGCCTACAGTCCTTACACATACATCGCCCAAGGGCTACCTACCCTCCTAGGGCACAGAGATGCCTCCCCAGATTCTGCCCCAGCTCTGTGACTTCCATGCTTTGTCCCACAAGCCAGATTCACGCCTTCCAGGAATCTGCACTTGCTGCTCTCTGCCCCAAATGCTCTTCCCAAATATCCCTTAAATGTCTTCAGGGATGTCGTGTCTTTCCCAGCCACTCGATACTGTGTCAACCCCCAATACTATTTCTCTTGCTGTTCCATCTGATTTTTTGTCCTATTTGTTCCTCCAAGACAAAGTCTTTTTACTACCCAGAGCCTGGCGTTGAATTCCTGGGCTCAAGTTTCCATCTTGTCTTAGCCTTCCAAGTAGCTGAACTTTTAGGGAGTGCCACTCTACCTGGCTTGGTCCTTTACCGTGTACGTCTGTATACATGGTGCCTGTTGTAGCCCTGGAACCTGGGACGCACCGGTACCCACTGGTAACTTAACATACATCTGCAGAATGACAGGACCTCAGCAGGCTAGTGTGCTTTCCAGAGCACATTCTTGAGGACAGGCTTGGAGTCACATTGATCTCAGAAGGCAGGTGTCAGGCTACACAGACAGGATAAGGAACAGCATGCTGCCCATTGCTTACAGCCTCTCTCAGAACCCCTTCTTGGAGTACCCCAGATAAAGCCCTCTGACTCCCAGATGCTGTAACCCTCTGCTGCTCCTGGTCCAGTTCCCTCTGCCTGGTGATGTCATTTATGTAACCCCCCTGAGTCATCCTTTTCACGCTGAGTGCCAGGAAGCTCTGAGCCACTAGGAGGCTAGTGCTGCAAGCTGCAGAAGCCTGCCTGGCTTTGGTGCTCTGCTCTCTTCCCTTTCATGGTGCAGATTCCCAGATTCCCATTTCTGTTTCTACTGGGGTCTTGTGCATCTTCAGAGCCATTGTGGGAGGAAGCAGAGTATAGAATGGGGAATGTGTCCAGCTAAAGAGATGGGGCAAAGGGTGGGTCCATGTTTTAGTTAGGGTTTTACTTCTGTGAAGAGACACCATGACCAAGGCATCTCTTTTTTTTTTTAAGATGTATTTATTTATTATATATACACTGTACACTGTAGCTGTCTTCAGACACACCAGAAGAGGGCATCAGATCCCATTACAGATGGTTGTGAGCCACCATGTGGTTGCTGGGAATTGAACTCAGGACCTCTGGAAGAGCAGTCAGTGCTCTTAACCCCTGAGCCATCTCTCCAGCCCCTACCAAGGCATCTCTTATAAGGACAACATTTAATTGGGGCTGGCTTACAGGTTCAGATGTTCAGTCCATTATCCTCAAGATGGGAGCATGGCAGCATCCAGGCAAGCATGGGGCAGGAAGGAGCTGAAAGTTCTACATCTTCATCTGAAGGCTGCTAGCAGAATACTGACTTCCAGGCAGCTAGGATGAGGGTCTCAAAGCCCATCCCCACAGTGACACACCTACTTCAACAAGGCTACAACCTCCTTGGGCCAAGCATATGCAAGCCATCGCAGCCCCCAAGGCTTCTGATGCAATTGGAGCTGTAGGCAGAAGGGTCAGCATGGGCAGAAGCTAGGAGTAGCTGAAGAGACAGAGGCAGACCTAGGCTAAGAGACACAGGTTGCCCTGAAGATTGGGTTCAGCATGGAATCCGTGGGATCAAGACTCCTTCACTCTTGGCCTCCAAGCTGGAGGCCAAAAGTTCATAGAAGTTAAAGGGGAGAGTTGAGGACTGGGCGTAGATGACTGCAGCTGGGGGAATACTCAGGCAAGTGGTGAGTTAAATGAAGAGGTTATAGGTTCAGCCAGTCTGGGGCTTTCATCATGGATCCTCTGTCTAACTCATCCACAGAATTCAGCCGGCGCTGGTGTGTCCTGAGTGATGGGGTCCTGAGCTACTATGAGAACGAACGGGCAGTGACACCCAATGGGGAGATCCGGGCCAGCGAGATAGTATGCCTAGCAGTTTCTCCTCTGGACACCCATGGGTGAGTACCCCTGGCCATAACTATAAACTACCAATGCTGGGAAGTCCAACGTCTGATGAGGGAGACAGGGACATAGGCCCAGAGAAGGACAGGACCTTCTCAGGTCCACACAACAAAGAGACCATAAACATTGACCTTTTCTCATGAGGCTGCAGCCCAAGGCTGTTTGTCAACCTCTTGGGAGTCAGGGGAAGGAGTAGAGAGTGCTAGTTAACAGGGGGCAGGGTTGTGCTGGATGATTGAACCCTGGTTTGTGTATTTGCAGCTTTGAGCACACCTTTGAGGTGTACACAGAGGGAGAACGGCTGTACCTGTTTGGGCTGGAGAATGCTGAGCTGGCTCATGAGTGGGTCAAGTGCATCGCCAAGGTGGGCCTGGGTGAGCAGGGCAGGTGTGTGATAGAGGCAGGGCGGGCCCTCTGACTGAACCCCATGAACCCCAGCTCTTCCATCTCTGATGCAGCAGGAGCTGGGTGTGGGTATAACAAACTCAGGACAGACCTCTCAGGTCAAGGGCAACATAGATTGCAGCCCCCTGGTACCTAATGGATAGTTGCTATGAGGGGCATGTTTTGGGGTCATCGTTTGCAGATGTCCAATTAGACTAGAGGGAAAGGCAGGGAGGCTACAGAGGAGAGGTCTGCCTTGGAGACGAGAGCCAAGTGCCCTCTTGTGCCTTGAGAGCCCAGGGCTCCTCATTCCTAGTTAGCTCATTTGATGAGCTCTCTATGCCTTCTGAGGATCAGTGCCCAGGGCTGGAGGACCCAGAGGACCCAGATATACCAGTCCTCTGTTCTTCCTGTGGGAGCGGGACAGACAGACTGACTCTAGACACTGTGGCATATGCAATGCTGTAGCAGATGGTTAAGTATGAGGACACTGGGAGCACAGAGGAGGGACATCCAAAGAGAAGGACACGTCCAAATGGGTACAAAGGACATGATCCCACAGTCCTGTCACTGTGCTGTGTTCTACCTTGGGGAGAAGGAAGTAGCTAAAGGCAAAAGAGCCCCTGCCCACAGGGAAAGAAACTCATGCGTCTCTAGCAGGTTCTGCTGTACTTACATTCTCTCTCCACTGTTTCCCCAACCAGGCGTTTGTGCCTCCCCTGGCTGAGGACCTGCTAGCCCGGGACTTTGAGCGTCTTGGGCGCCTACCCTGTAAAGCTGGCCTGAGCCTTCAGCAGGCCCAGGAAGGCTGGTTTGCCTTGACCGGCTCTGAGCTCCGGGCTGTCTTCCCAGAGGGGCCCTGGGAAGAGCCGCTGCAGCTCCGGAGACTGCAAGAGCTTTGTATGTGGACCCTTGCTTGGTTCCCCAATCTCAGATCCCTTGCCCCAGCTCCCCCAGCCCCTAGCCCTTGTCTGGAAGTCTGAATTCTATTATGGCCTGACCAGATGATCCAGACTGCCCTCCATATCCTCTCCTGTTCTTGGAGTACATCTCAGCAGCCCTTTAGGTTGGTGGGTGGAATCCAAGGGTGAGACCCACCTCAGGAGGGAGCAGTTTATGGGTCATGAATAAGACCTGGGCCTCACCTTGACTGGCCCCTCCATAGCTATCCAAGGAGACAGCGAGAATCAAGTGCTGGTGCTGGTAGAGCGGAGGAGGTGAGCCTTGGCTTCCCTGAGGATCCTGGAGAAGCCTGAGGGCAGGTGGGATACAGGGACAGACAGGTGGGACAGTGACTATCTCTGGTCCAGGACACTGTACATCCAGGGTGAGCGGCGGCTGGACTTCATGGCTTGGCTAGGGGCCATCCAGAAAGCAGCAGCCAGCTTGGGAGACACACTATCAGAGCAACAGCTCGGGGACTCGGACATTCCAGTGATCGTGTACCGCTGTATAGACTACATCACGCAGTGTGGTGAGCACAGCCTCCAAGGCCCAGCCACTCCCCTTCTCCAGGGATACCCAGCCCCCAGCGCCCAGGATCCCTCTAAAAAGTGGTATAACTCCTCCCAAGGCTTGACCTCAGAGGGTATCTATCGAAAGTGTGGTCAGACCTCTAAGACTCAGAGACTGCTAGACAGCCTGCGGCAGGACGCACGCTCTGTGCACCTGAAAGAGGGAGAACAGCACGTGGATGACGTCTCCTCTGCGCTCAAACGCTTCCTCAGGGATCTGCCTGATGGGCTCTTCACTCGTGCGCAGCGCCTGGCCTGGCTGGAGGCCTCTGGTGGGTCCTGCTGCCTGCATCCATCCAGCCTTGCCCGCTGATGTCCCCATCATACTCTGGACGAGGCTTGCCCCGGCTCCCCCGCCTACTCTGCTCTGGGTTCCTCAGTCACTCTGTAGAGATGGAGTTGCTTAGAGGTGGAGGGTGGCACCTCCCCGTTCCTGCTGGGTGCCTTTGGATGCTGTCTCCTTCAGGAGAGGCAAAGCTGCTGGGAGGGGGGTTGGTGGCCAGTTTCTAACCCAGTCCATCTCCCCCCACCCAGAGATCGAGGATGAGGAGGAAAAGATCTCCAGGTACCGAGAGCTCTTGGTGCATCTGCCCCCTGTCAACAGGGCCACTGTGAAGGCCCTTATCAGCCATCTGTACTGGTAAGGGCCACGCCAGTATGAGGCTCTGGGGAGACAGGTGGGAAAGGTTCTTCTACTCCCAACCTGGCTCACTGTCCTCTCCTGGGAAGCAGGCGGGCCTGGGGGCCACCCAATGACTGCCCTGATCTTGGACATTGTATCTTAGCTTACGTTCTACAGGATAAGGGGTGGGGGGTGCGGTGTTTGTCAGTTTTGGGCCAGGTTACTGAGGCCGAATCTTGCTCCTAGCCCTGTACCTTGCCAGGGCGTGAAATGTGTCCTTTACACTTTTGAAGTGTGGTCTACCCTGTCCTCTTTGACCGCAGTCCCTTAGCCAGTGGGGAATTGGGAAGGTGGCTGGGAAGCTCTGGGCCAGGCTCTTTAATTCTCAGTTACTTGTCTTTCCAGTGTACAGTGCTTCTCAGACACAAACCAAATGAACACGCACAACCTGGCTATTGTGTTCGGGCCTACGCTGTTCCAGACGGATGGTCAGGACTACAAGGCGGGCAAGGTGGTAGAAGATCTCATCAGCCACTACGTGGTGGTGTTCAGTGTGCGTCCCGGCTGGGATTGGAGGCTACGGAAGGGACGGCGAGGGGAGGGATGGGCAAGGCTAAGCCTCTCAGATGGCAGTGACTATCTGACCCTCACCAGGTGGACGAGGAGGAGCTGAGGAAGCAGAGGGAGGAAGTCACAGCCATCGTGAAGATGCGAGTGGCCGGCACCGCCAGCGGGACCCAGGTGCAGGCCAGGGTTTGGGGAGGCTTGGGCTGGTTGCCCGCTCCGCTCCCCAGGCTTCTGGCTGAGCCCCATCTCTCCTGCAGCATGCCGGCGATTTCATCTGCACCGTGTACCTGGAGGAGAAGAAGGTGGAGACCGAGCAGCATGTTAAGGTGTGGCTGTTGAGCCAGGCTGAGCCGGTCACTTAGAGATGTTTGAGGACCCCCAGAGACACCCCTCTTTGCATCTCGGGGCCCAGAGGACCCAATGAGGAATGGGTTTGGGGGCCAAATTACAGGAGATTGTGGCCAAACAATGCATTGGGACTGGCTGATCTTCTGGGTCTGTGCAGATCCCAGCATCCATGACAGCAGAGGAGCTTACTCTGGAGATCCTTGACCGCCGCAACGTGAGCATCAGGGAAAAGGACTACTGGACTTGCTTCGAGGTCAACGAGAAGGAGGAGGCAGGTGAGTGGCCATGGACTGCCTTTCACCCAATCTTCATTTCTCCTGCTCCCTGCAGTCGGGGGCGCAGAGGTTCTAGATGACACTTTTTGCCGGCACACGGATGAAAATTGTGGTCTCTATGCTGGTGGCGACCAGCAGCTAGCAGGTCCAGGTGACGGTGCCAGCCGTGATGATGCTTTCCCAGGTGTCAGAATGATGTTGGTTGCAGAAGGGACAGTGCTGAATTCAATGGCAGGATTGTAGGGTGTTACTGTTGGGATGAAGAAGATGGGGGATGGTGATCGTACAAGTAGGTGGCTGTGATGGGAGAACCCGACTGTGGTGGTGAGCGGCCAATCGGAGCCTTTTATGGTGAAGGGAATGATGTTGAGATGAGGTGGGGGTGTGGCTGATGCAAGTGTCAGCTGTTTTCGTTGATTGGCAGTTGCTAGGCTGAGGACCCAGGCAGTGGTTAGTCTAGTAAGGGACAGAGATGTCAATACCATGATCACTCTAGGAAATGGACAACTTCATGGTGTTAGCTAACTGCTTTTAAGGAAAGGTCTAGGCTGTTGGCAGAGCCCATGATGCAGTCCTGGGTTCTGCCTCTTCTCTCGGGGTGTCCAGATGCCAATGGTACACCGGCACAGAGAGGACAGGATGGAGTCCAGAATGGGTAGGGGCTGCAGTCCACTATTTCCCTTCGGGGTGTCAGACTCGGAGTCTGGGATGACCAGGGTCTTGGCCTGGTTGGGAGCGAGTGGGGCAGGAGCTTCTTCAAAGATCTTAGTGTTAAGGCCCTTTTAGATGAAGGCTTTCACCGATCATCTTTAATGAAGCAGGTCTCTGAGATGATCTTAGCTTGTTCATTTTCCTTTAATGGGGGTGGATTTGAACTTAATTTGGAGTGAACCGAGGGTTGCATAGTTTTGGCAGTGAGAATATCCAGGGTGCAAAAAAAATCATTGCCTGGAAGCTAAGGAACTGAGATGCCTCATTAGCATGGAGAGGTGGTCCAGGTGGCTGGCTGACTGCTTGTGACCTCCTGATTGGGCATCACTTGGTTACATGCTCTGAGGCAGGCACAGAATCAGGGAGGGAGTTAGCCGGTCTCAGGATGAGATCCTAATCCCAGTTTTTGAGATTTCCAGGGTTTGGACATGGTCAGCCTCTCCTGTACCATGCCAGTTCCTCTGGTGGCATCAACCATGTGCCCTACACTATGACGGGGCTGATGGCTTTGGATGCCTTAGCCTGTTGTGAGGAACAGTAAGGGCTACAGGGTAAAGACGGGACAAGTGCTCCCAGAAACAAAACCAGCTCTAGCACCAGACTGGGCCTTCTAAGACATGAGGAAACACGGGATGCAATTGGAGGTGGAATCAGCCGCCTGGGGCCTGGTGGGGCTGCAGGGCCATGGGAGGACTAGTAACAGGGCTTTGATCCAGAACTGCTCCTGTCTAAAGGAAGTGCAGGGACAAGGAGTAGAGCAGAGACCGAAGGAAAGGCCATCCAGAGCCTGCCCCACCTGGGGATCCATCCCATATACAGACACCAAACCCAGACACTATTACGGATGCCAAGAAGTGCTTGCTGACAGGAGCCTGGTATGGCTGTCTCCTGGGAGGCTCTGCCAGAGCCTGACAAATACAGATGCAAATGCATGCAGCCAACCATAGGACTGAACATGGGACCCCCACAGAGGAGTTAGAGAAAGGACTGAAGGTGCTGAAGGGGATTGTAACCCCATAGGAAGAACAGCAATATCAACCAATCAGAAACCCACCCCCACCCCCAGAGCTCCCAGGGACTAAACCACCAACCAAAGAGGGACTCATGGCTCCAGCTGCATATGTAGCAAAGGATGGCCTTATCTGGCATCAGTGGGAGGAGAGGCTGTTGGCCCTGTGGAGGTGCGATGCCCCAGGGTGGAGGAATACTAGAGCAGTGAGGCAGGGGTGGGTAGGTAGGTAGGGGAGCTCCCTCATAGACGCAGGGGGAAGAGGATGGGCTCGGGGTGTTGTGGAGGGGAAACCAAGAACGGGGATAACATTTGAAATATAAATAAATAAAATAACCAATAAAAAATTTAAAAAAGAAGATGGATGCTGTTTGGTACTAGATTGGGAGAGCTTGACAGGAAGTTAGAGTACATGTTAGACACCATCTGAAGATCAGACTGTATGGGACAAGTACAGAGGGACATACCCGATTTGGCCCGCAAGGGTGGAAAGAGCTGGAGTATTTCTGATCTGAGCAGAAGTAGTGCTTATTGGGGACACACGTGTGGCAATACAGACTTGGTTTTGGCTATTAGTAAGTGTGACAAGTCAGAAGCTCGCTTATAGGAAGGGTGATCATGATGGCGGTGTGTCACGATGTCAGTGGATGCCGAGCTGTGTAGGTGACGTGTGTTCCTTTGCTTGCCCTTGGTGGTGCTAAGTGGTACGGACCCAGTGACAGTGGTGTGTCCTCTCCACAGAGCGCCCGCTGCACTTTGCGGAGAAGGTGCTGCCCATTGTGCACGGGCTGGGCATAGACAGCCATCTGGTGGTGAAGAAGTACCCGTCCATGGAGGCCATGCTGTTGTACTTGGGTAAGTGGTGTCTGCAGGGCATGTCAGGTGGATGGGTGCCTTTATCTAGAAGCAGGGTGGGACCCGGTGCCACCAGGCCAGAGCAGGGCAGATGGAGGAAACGGGCGGGCTCCCATGGGGAGGCTGGGACACTGGAGTCGGTGGGTGGGGTGGTGTATCCTGTGCCCACTCTAGTCCTCCCCTAGCCAGCCGTGTGGGTGACACCAAGCATGGTATGATGAAGTTCCGTGAAGACCGCAGCCTCCTGGGTCTGGGGCTGCCTTCAGGTGGCTTCCACGATCGATACTTCATTCTCAACAGCAGCTGCCTACGGCTCTACAAGGAGGTCCGGGTAAGCCTTCTGATACATTGTATCCCCCATGTGCTTAGACACTCACACACAAGCCCTGCCCTCAGTCTGCAGGAGCGAGGTCCCTGTCTGAGAGTCTTGGCAGCACAGTGGCTGATGATAACTGTATTCTCCCGCTGTGGCCCTGAGTAGCCACTCAAAGCCTCTATCCACATGAGGCCTTACAGTGAATGCGATTGCTGGGACATCATACACATGCTCCCATGTCCCCCTGTGCCTGTGGTTTGTCACACTCTCACAAGAATGTGTCTGTCCCATGGCAGCAGTCCTGAGCTCTGCCTCTTTCTAGAACACAGCCCTCCTGACCTACTCTGCCCCATGACGAGTGGTCTCCCAGACCAGACTTCTTGGCATCCCATTCTTCTGCACACAGATGCCCTGCCACCCCCTCTCCCTTGCCCTTCACACCCCCGCACAGTCTGTCCTGGCTCTAGACTGGGATGATGCCTGCCATAACCCTGCTCCTCTATCAAACAGAGCCAGAGGCCGTGGAGCGGGGCCCCTGAGACCGTGAGTAGCTGTGGGTCAGCTGCCAGCTGCCTTGCCTTACACTACCTGGGGCCAGGCGAGCAGGGTAGAGCTTGAGGACACAGTCAGGGCTCCCAGTTCTCTCCAGGCATGGTCCCTTGTCTTCTTACTGAGTCACTGGCCCCTACCCTAACCCCAAACCAAGATCTTTTCCTCAAGATAGGGTCCTTGTTGGTGTCATGCTAGCATTTTTCATAGTACTCAGAGAAGTTTTGGAGCCAGTATTAGAGACCCACACGCGGGTTAGGACTGTTTGATCTCCTCTTACTATCAGAGTTCCCCACCTTCCAAACCTAGACAGAGTGCTATGGCTGTCCTTGACCCTGTTGACCCTGAGGGGCCAAACTGGGACACAAGGCTGTGAGACATTCTCTATCCGGGATGGCTGTGCTTTCCCAGACTTCCTAGCTGGTGGCCCAGCTTTTTTTTTTCCACCCATGAGAGCCCCTCCATGTTCTCTTAGGGCTGCCCAGCCTGTCTCTTCTGTTTGGAGGTTGCCTCTGACTCAGGTTCTGCCTCTGTGGGACCCTGTGGGTACCACCTCTGCCACAGGGTGCACAGAGTGTAGATGGTTCAGCAAAACAGCAGTGGAGGTGCAGCTCCAAGCGCAGTGTTCTAGCGTGAGGTCCTTCCGTGGTTCCATCGTGGTCTCCAGCCCTTTCTCA
>NC_046155.1:99717128-99774628 GCF_011064425.1 Rattus rattus
GGGGATGGGAGAGGGCAGTGTGCCAGTGGAAGAGCTACTTCTGACTGTACCCACCTGACTGACGGAAGTGTCCCCCCAGAGTCACCGGCCCGAGAAGGAGTGGCCTGTCAAGAGCCTCAAAGTCTACCTGGGTGTAAAGAAGAAACTGCGGCCACCTACTTGGTAAGTCAGGACTGAGGTGCTGGGCCTATGACCAGGAACTGACGGATGGGGTCAAGAACTGATAGGGAGGCCCAGCTGGGGTTCGGAGCTCTATAGGAATAGTGTAGTGGTTTTGTAGTCAGGGTCCTCTTGCCCAGTAGCATCACCAAGGCATGACATAGAAGTGCAGTTTTTCAGGTAACCCCTGAGCCTCCTGAGTTTGGGGTTCTGTAGTAGGGCTCAGGGCTCAGTGTCTCCTCATGTAACAGAGAGTGAGTTTATGATTTGGAGGGGTGAGTGTGCCTTTTGTATGTGTGGTGCATGCCAGTGAGCGTCTGGGTGCATAGACCTCTGTATGCTCGTGTGGAAACCAGAGCAGGATTTGGGAAGTCTTCCTCTGTCACTCTCTGCCTTATTCTCTTGGGACAGGGTGTCACTGAAGCTGTTCAAGCTAGAGTGTCTGGTCACTGTGTTTTGGGGTCCACCTCCCAGTCTCTGCTCCCCAACACAGGAGTCACAGGCACCCACACTCATGCCCAGCTTTTTATGCAGTTGCTCGGGATTTGAACTCAGATCCTCATGCTTGCACTCTTACTGAGCAGTGTCTCCAGCGTATATGTTTGAGCAAGTTGAAAAGCAATGCACGCCACTGTGGCTGTTAGGCACTGCAGTCATGTGACTTGATTTTCTGACTCTCATCTGCTGTGCACCAGGCTGACTCTGGTTCTTGGGTGGGCTTGGGCAGACATCAACACGTTCGGATGGTCTTTTGTTCTTCAGTGGTGAGGATAGAACTCAGTATCTTGGGCATGCTAGACACACATACCATCCCCAGCTCAGGCCCAGCGTTGGGGTGGGGAGAGAGAAGGACAATGGCTTTAGTGCGCTGCACTGGGGGATGCTTTGGCTCTGCTCTGCCCAGGCTTCTGGGCTCTGTCCCACAAGTCTTGGCAAGTTCCAAGTGACACCTTCTCTGGCTCTCCCTGCAGCTGGGGCTTCACGGTGGTGCATGAGACAGAAAAGCATGAGAAGCAGCAGTGGTAAGCCAGGGCCCCATTCTAAGGGCTAAGGGAGACGGGCAGGACTGGGGCTCCCCTCTGTGCCTAGCTCTATGGCTTATGAGGAGACAGGGAGGCAGAATGCTCTCTCTCCAAGGCCCTCAGCAGCAACCCACCCTGTACCTTCTGCAGGTACCTCTGCTGTGACACACAGATGGAGCTTCGAGAGTGGTTTGCCACCTTCCTCTCTGTACAGGTACCAGCTTCAGGGCGTTCATCCAGAGGCTCCACCATGGAGAGCGGGACAGCAGCAGAGAAAGGATTAGGAATAGGAATTAGGTCTCTGGACACAGGGACATTCACCTAGAGAGGAGTGGCTTCCAGGCAGAGGAAGCAGCATATCCATAGACCTCGGTGTGAAAAGAGAAAGAAGGCTGCTTATGAAAGAAGCATTTGATTTGGGGTTCATGGTTCAACAGGGTTAGAGTCCATGATCATCATGATGGGGACCGTGGAAGCAGTCAGGCAGCCATGGTACTGGAGGAGTAGCTGAGACCTCATCCACAAGTGGGAAGGAGGGAGGGAGAGAGGGGGAGGGGGAGAAGGAGGAGGAAGGGAAGGGAGAGGGGAGGAGTGGGGGGGGAGAGAACTGGAAATGACAAGGGCTTTTGAAACTTAAAAGCCTCATCCCCTAGTGGCACACCTCCTCCAACAAGGCCATACCTCCTAATCCTTCCCAAACAGTTCCACCAAGTAGGAACCAAGTATTCAAATATATGAGCCTATGTATGTCCTTCTCATTCAAACCTCTACATTCACCACTTGCAAGGGGAGAAGCCAGCAGTGCCATACCTTGGCATGGGTCAGGAGCAGGATTGTAAGAACCTTGAGACCATGGTCAAGAAGCTGAACTAGACCTTGAGTTTCAAGTGAGTTTGAGCTGTGTGTAGGATTGAGCCTAAAGGAGATCTCTCAGCTCGCTCAGCACCTGTGTCCAGGGAAAAGCGCCTGAAGGGGCACACCCATGGAGCAGTCAAGCTGTGGGACTGCCCTGGAGCCAGAACAAGGCCAGAGTCTAGTTAGACATGAAACAGATGAGTTAGAACAGATGTTCAGCAGAGTTCAGAACTGTGCAGGGAGAAGGGAGTCAACACTGTTAGGGCTCTAGGCTGAGTTCCTGGTGTTATATTCTTTTTACTCTGAGCTTCCTAGTGATCAAGGCCTAGATGGAAACAGGGTGGATTCTGTAGTTCTTGGTTGCTGGGAAGAGGAGGCCCAGTGTCTTTCATTTTCTTGATGCTGCATTCTGAGGGAGGTTTGCGGATCTTGAGTAATCTAGTTGGCTGGGCTGTGCTGGGATATGGTCATCTGCAAGCAGCTGCTTCTCCTATCAGCTTCGATCAAAGCTGAAGGCGTCAGCTCAGATCCTATCTGGAGATTTTTCTGAGAAGGGGCGGGTGGAACTTGAGCCTGCAAGCTGAGGTGTGGCCCAGACCCTAGCACTCCTTTCCTGGTTGTTCCGTAGCACGATGGCCTGGTGTGGCCCTCAGAGCCCTCTCGAGTGTCCCGGGCAGTGCCTGAGGTCCGGATGGGCAGTGTATCACTGATCCCTCTACGCGGCAGTGAGAATGAGATGCGCCGGAGCGTGGCAGCCTTCACTGCCGACCCCCTTTCCGTAAGTGGCTCTGGTCCCCGTGGGCAAGGCTGGGTGGGACCTGGCTGGATGCCTGCCTGCACTTCACTAATGTCTCTCAGAGCCTGTGTAGTCCCTTTCCTAGGTTTCTGGGGCCCCCTCTGTCCGGGCCTGGGAATCCCGACTGCTGGTATTTCTGTATCCACTTCATTGCTAGCTGTTCCCTTTTATTACCACAAAGCACTGATAGGCTATGGGTTTCTGTGCTCCCTACAGCTCCTCCGTCACGTCTGAGCATAGGAGTCATTCTGACTTGGGACGCCATCTCTGCCCTCAGGAGCTTTCCTGTTCAGACTCCCCCGTGCTCTGCGTGTTTGGTGTGAGCCAACAGAAAACACGGGGAAGCCATACCCACATCCCACATCCTGACTGCAGCAGGCTCCTTGGCTGGGCAGGAATGGGCTGGCAGTGGGGATTTCCCAGGAGGGGCCCTTATTCTCCAGGCATGCAATGCTCTTGACCTGGCTTGCTTACCCAGGGTCACTCTCCTCTCAGTGGGATTGGAAAGATGGACAGAAATCAGGAGCTGTGCAGGAGAGGCTCAAGGGTTTGGGGCCCCGCTAGGAGGGAGCCCACCCGCTTCCCACAGGCCCCTGAACAGGAAAAGGTGATACTCTGAAAGAACTCCTAGGGGGTCTACAAGGGAGCTCATGGGGAGCTTCTACAGGATGAAATCTGGACTAGAGGATGTCAGCCCTCTTCTGGTGTGTGCTGGCAGGGATGCCAGGCTGCGGCCGCCTGCCATCCCTTCCCCACTTTGGATACTTTTTGATAATATAAATATATCTGTATATTTTACCCTATGGTGTTGAGGCCTGCGATTGTTTGGGGGGACTGGTGTCCCAGGCTCAGGGTGCATTTGGCTGTGAAGCTCAGAGGTGGGTCTGGTACTTTGAAGCCGAAAGCCTGAGTCCCACCCTCTGCACGTTTACTGAGCTGTCCTGGCCCTGTACAGCCAGGCTGTGGAATTCCTGATTCAGGATAAGGCAGACCCTAGCTAGTCTGAGCCCTGGTCCCTACAACCATCTGAGCTGGGGCCTAGATCAGTGTTAGTGACCCGGCACAGTTGCTCACAGCCCCTGCTGGAGACACAAGGCCACAGTGCATGCCACAAGCTTTGGTGGACTGTGAAGGGGGCCTTCACCCTGGGCACCATGTTTCCAGAATGGAGCCTGCCTCTCACATCACAGGGCATCGCCTTCAGAGGGAAGTGCTGACCTGCAGAGGTCACCAGCTATTCAAAGACAGACTGGAGGCTTCTGGGAAAGTGCCGAGCATTCTGCCGTCTCTGGAGTCTCATTACCACCCTATCTCAAAGGCCTGGTGAACAGACTTGCTGGTGTTCTGTCCCAGGCCTCGGAAGTTGCTGAGCAGAGCTGGACAAGGCTGGGCCACCTGTGCTGTCTGTGATCCCCCTCAATGGGAACCTGGATGCTGTGGGGCCTTGAACACCTGGATGTGTGTCCCTTGCCTCATTTCTCAGGAAGGGGTGGGGTGTTTGCCAGGACACAGCACAGGATCCTTGAGCCTGTTGTACAAGCTGGCCTAAGGTCTCCATCACTTTGTCCAATCTTCAGAGAGCTGCTCCAAGCCAAATCACCATGTCCTCTAGGCAGGGCATGGCTTGAGTGCTTATGTGCCCAAGATCTGCTTAGAATTCCTCCCTGACTTTGATCTACTGTCCACCAACCCCAGAGGCCAAGGAAGAAGGTGCAACTGGACGTGCCCTCTGCTGGGCTGGCACTGTCATTACCTTGGTTTAGGAACGGGGCTGCATTTGGCCACTAGGGGGCAGTCATGGACCACTCATAGTTGCTAATTTTGAGCAGGGTCTGTGTAACGCCTCCTAACCCTCCCTACCCTCCAACCCATCTTCCCTCCCACCCCCCACCCTCCCCAAGTGATGTTCCTGGCTCTGGCCTTGTTCCGCTGCCAGCTGGACCACTCAGCCCTGCCTCTGGCCAGGGACTAATGATGTGTGATAAGACAGCACAGTAGAGGTGCTTTGGTTTGGTCTCCTGGGCTCTAGCACATGAGCGGAGCCCTTTGCCCAGTGCCTACTGAATGTATACCTAAGCCCGAACCTCTGCTCTCTGCCTTCCCTGCCTGATATTAGAGTCTCCTCAGCTCTCCTCATGCTCTCAGCACTGCTCTCTCTTGTGAGTGTTCCCCGAAAAGAGAACGCTAGCCGGCACTGTCTTCGACACGGTAGAATGAATGCTTTCCCTTGGGGTGAGGTCATATCCCTGCAGGATTGAGACTCAAACTTCTTCAAAGATACCTGTGACTACAGTGTTGAGGGACCTGCTGTCTCAAGGCTTCCTAAAACTGGAGCCAATGCCAGAAGGGAGGGGTGCACTTGGTACTTGAGGTTGCTTGGGGTGGGAGTAGCCTAGAGTTTGTGGGTAGGGAGCCTGAAGGAGGAAGGACTTCCTGGAGGAGGAAGGACTTCCTGGAGGAGTATGGTTGGGGATCGCATGGGATGTTGGGGAGGAGAACAGGGAGGGAACTCTGAGAGAAGGCTGCAGTAGGGCACACCCTGGGCACTGAGGGCATTGTAGGTGGAGTGCTGGGGGGAAAGTAGGCAGGGAAGGATACGGGGCAGAAGAGGGCTGGGGTATCTGCCTTTCTGTCCTCTGACTTCTGTTCAACCCTCCTGCTCTGCATGATATCCAGCAATGAGGACTGAGGAACCCTTGGCTCCAGAGTCCCCGGGCGGGCACACAGGCAGGAGTGAGGCAGGTGGGGGGGGAAGAGCTGGACCTGCCACCACTGTGCTAACCCTGGGGTGGGGGGGCACAGAACTTCTTCCCTGCCCCCTCGCTCTCATGGCTGCCTGCCCACAGTTCTGTTTTGGAAAGCATCGGTGTAGGCCGATATCCTTTATAGTGCCTTTGACAGTTGCTTAGGTCTCTGATCTGTGTTCTCTCTGTCCTTTGGAGCTGAGCTGCCTCCCAATAGACTCCTGGGAACACTGAATGAGCAGGTAAGTGGGAAGTGCAAGCAGTGTCCCTTGCTAGTCTTACCAGATATTATCTGCAGGGATATCTTTGTGACATCCAGAAGGAGAGCTCGAGAGGTTCAGCCAGCTCTTATTGAATACTTACTGTGTTCAGGTCTCATTCAGCAAGCACTTGTTGAATACCCACCGTGTGCAGAGCTTTGCTCAACGTGTGGGGCAGATGTAAGTGGTGTGGGGAGAAGGAAACCCTTGAGGAGAGAGGATGCTGATCAAAGAGCGTTCATGAAGAGCTCAAGTCCAGAAGACAGGAGGGTAGAGGATGCTGAGGAGAGGCCTGTCCAAGAGAGGGAATGGCCTTGAGCCCAGACAAATGCACGTAGCCTGCAGTAAGGACCTGTTGTAGCTGGAACCTAGCACCCATGCAAACCCAGGGCCTCACATTCTCGGCATCAGACACCCTAGGGCCTCCCCTCCACACCCTGGCTGTCAGGTCTTAGCTCTGCTGGCTACCCAAGAGACATGACCACATCCCTGTCTAATGGGCGCCTTGTCCCTACCAGAAAGCAGCATCTTTTCTACCACTTAGCTACTTAGTGACCTGAATGACCCAGATCCTACTCTGGGACTGTGTGATTGTTTCTGTCTCATTGACACACATGCATGCACAAGCGCGTGCATGCATGAGTGTGCATGCGCATATGGGCATGTGTGCACACACGGGGGGGAGGGAAGGAGAGAGGAGGGAGAGAGAGAGAGAGAGAGAGAGAGAGAGAGAGAGAGAGAGAGAGAGAGAGAACAAGCAAGCGCTGGTCAGAGTCAATCTCCCTGCCTCTCCTGTCAAGGAAATGCCTTTGGATTATTCTTCCCAATGCCCACGTTCTATGAAAACATGGGGAGGATTTGTACTCAGCTAGCCATGAAGAGCTCACTGGCCCTGACCCATCCCCTCTTCTATGCTACTTTCAGCCTGTGGAAATTTCCACACTTTCTCTGCCCTGGTTACAGCTCTTACTGCTGTATTTATCACCCTGGAGACACAGTGACACAGGCGCACATAGGCCACATGCACACACTCATGCTCCGCACACACGTGCCTGCACACCTCAGCTTGCACTGCCATAACTCAAGTGCAGGGCACACACACACACACACACACACACACACACACACACGCACACGCACGTGGAGGAGGAACACCCACACACAAAGAGCTCTCTAGGAAAATTGTTCTCCCTCCTGCTGCTGCTCCTCCCCCACCTCCTCCTCTGTTCTGTCCGCCCACCACCACCCACAGACCAAAGAGCTGGGCCTAAGGACTGTACCTCCCACCCCTTATCAGCTGGGAGGCACTCTGCCTGGTGACTTGAGTGTGCCCTCCCTCTTGCCATCCCGCCCTCCCTTCCCCCTCTGCCACTCCCCGGCAATCTTGTCTGTCTTCTCTGTATAAGTCCCCTCTTTGTCACTCTTTTGACTCCGAAGTGGAAACTGTCATTCTTCTCTGCTTTGTCTCCTGGAGGTTCAAGTTGAGGAACTCCAAGGATCCAGGCAGAGGGACAGATGAGGAGGGGGTGCCAGGAACCCGCATCTCCTCAGCTCCTGTCACCTTCAGCCCTTCTCTTGATGAGGGGAGGGCTGCGTGCCTGGCACCATGGAGACCAGCGAGCGTCATGGCAACACAGTCTGGGTGGGCACAGCCTTCCTCCTCCGGGGTTTGTGGGGGTTGCATAGGAGGAGCCCGGTAGGCCTGATGGAGGTGGGCCTTGTGCTGGTGCCCAGTGCTGGTCACCACATCCTCCTGCATCCTGTTCTAGTCCTACCCCTCCTTGGCGCACTGCCCTGCAGGCTCAGGGCTTGAAGGCTCTGATGCTCCCTGGACACTGCAGGGAGGATACTGCAAACACCAACACTGCTCAGGGGCTCGCCCAGGGTCCCATAGCCCCTCCTGTCCTCACTCTTGACTTGGTGATCTGCCACGCATGTCAATTTACTCAGGGCAGAGAAGTCAGTTTAATGTGGGTTTGGGCTCCCCGTGAAACCCCCAACCAGCCCCTTGCCTTGCCAGCGAGAATATGGAATACCTGCTGTGCCAAGGCTTCATGTGTTCTCTCACTTCACCCTGGGAGACCCCGAGTGGCCAGGAAGTGGCCTAGCAAGGACAGAACAGACAAGGTACCTGTCCTGGCAGGTGCTCCTTTCTCAATGGTGTCTTCCTCACTGGAGAGGGCTCTCTGACAGCTTCTGCAGCTTCATCAGGATCTGACCTTAGGGTGTGTAGTTTTGGGGGGTGTGGTGTGGTGTGGTGGGGTAAACCCTTCCTTAAGTGCCTAGACCTAGGGAAGACTTTGCAGCCCTACAGTGATTCATTTCTGGTCCTGTAAAAGTTGTCTGCCGTAGACTAGAGTGCACAGAGTCCAGGAGGAGACCCCTGCCTTCCAACCCAGGTTTGACTTGTCTCCTGGCCTCTGTGCGGTCACGTTGCAGCTGCCTTCCTCCTGGCTTATGTAATCATTCAAATATAACAGCTGCCTTTATTCCACTGAGTCACACCCCCTCCCTCCCCCCTCAGGTGTGGGGAGTTGCACAGAAGAGGTAAAGCAGGACTGAGTAGGAGGTTGGGGGACTCCGGGAAAGGAGGGTCCTGGTGTGCTGGATTGAAGGGAGATGAGGACAGCAAAACCTTTCCTAGAAGAGGAACTCGCAGGGATCGCCTCTGCTCTGATCCATCCTAGCAAAATGCTACATCCTCGTCGGGGGAGGGGGTCCAAGTGTTAAGCTGTATCCACAGCCTCCTTTGCTGAGCCCTGTCCTTACTAGAGGAGAGGCAGAGAGTATGAAGAGGAGAGAGTAATTTGGGACACGATGGCCAGGAGTCTCTATTCTGCGGTCCAACTCCACCCTTTACATCCTTTGGTCCTGGGTATATCCCTGGCCTGTTTGCCCATCTGTGTAACAAGGAGTTGGACTTTCTGGCCTTGACCTCTTATGCTCCATGAGATCAGCCTCTAGTAGAGGCACCCAGGGGTCCAGCTACACTCCAGGTTGGCCCCTCTCATCTGCCTTTTCCCAGCTCAGCCTCGGTCTTCCTCTGAGCCACATCTACTTAGCTCTACCCATGGCACTGGGGAGGAAGCAGGGCCACTGGATTCTAGGTTGGAGAACACAGTAGCTTGTGGCTCTCCTCTGACTGGATATCTGTCCCAGAGCTTCTTCCCCAATGGCAATTGGAGATTACTACCCCCACCTATGGTCACCAGCCTCGCCCCTCATAGGAAGCTGACCGCTCTTCAAACTTGAAACCGACCCATGTCTCGTCATCTGTGGATTCTGGACTGACAAAGGCACCTTCCTGAGATGTTGAAGGAGTTGTTCCACCCTAAAGCTGTTCTAGACACCACAGTGACTTTCCATGTCCTTGTCAAAGCAAAGGCTTTGTTTCTAGTGCTGTAATGAGGTCCCTCCCAATATGACCTGTGCCTGGCACCAAGCGTACATGCCAGGGCTTCCACAATGGCATAGCTCTGGGCATCAGACCTACAAGAGGCAGCTTCCTGGCCACAGGGGGAAAGGCACTATGGGTTGACTCTGAGCTACCAATTCATGTCTCCACTGCCCTCATGAGTGCTTGTTACCAAGACCCTGGGTGGGTCCTCACTCTATATCCCTGGCCCCAGACAGAATCATCCAGGGTGTCCCAGTCCCCCACGAAGTCCATGGCCTGACAATTACTCCCCATCCCCAGTAGAAGACATTGTACATTGCAGCATCAGCTTGCCCCAGGAAGTAGGGGACGGCACCTCCCCAGCTCCTTACTAGACTCACTGCAACATGATCCTGGACTGAACTTGGCTCTGGTTAGCACCATCCTTCCCACCTTCTTTCTTTCTCTGGACTTCTCCATCAGCGTTCTTCCCTTGCACCCTTGGGCTGGGAGTCGAGGCCTAACCTCCAGGAAAGCAGGGTTCAGCAGATGAAATGAGAAAAACTCAGATAGGCAGAAAAAGGAGGTGGGGCAAATGCAAGGTATGGAGGAAAAGCCAAACGCAGCTTAGCTCCAGGTTCAGAATCCCAAGAGGGCTGGGTTGGTTGTGTGCTGAGTTGGTGCAGGAAGGGTGGGCCAGGATTTGGGATGGGCATTAAAAAAAAATAAAAAGAAGGGAAGTCAGTATCCTGGAGGATAAATGATATACAAAGAAAGGAACAGAAGGGGACTGGAAAGTAATAGGGACCTCCCCCGCCCCCCGCCCAACACACACCTGTAACAGAAGAGGATAACCAGGACCAGACTGAGGACCATGCCTTTGACCCTGAGTTAGGGGTGGAAGATTGGGGTTGGAGGATGGTTTAGAGGGGAGCACAACGTGACCGCATATGTCAGGAAGCTGCCACCAGGTGCAGCATGGATGTGGAATACGGGGCTTGAAATGGAATTGGGGGCTGGGGAGAGGCCAGAATAAAAGGGGGAATCAGGGGCATGTGAATAAGTATGGATGGATGTGAGAATCCACTGACTTCTGGGGATGCAGGACTCGAGGAGCAGAGGGGAGGAGAGAGACCAAGCTGTGAAGTTCGGTCTAGGGATTGGAAATTTTGCTGGTACTTCACACGCAAGCAACAGTCACGATGGTTCTTCACTATTCGGGTTTCTGGCCAATGGTTCCCGGAGGAGATGCTCAGAGACATACTATACTGGCCTTTGGCACCCCAGGAGAGGGCCGGATGAGTCGGTGTGTTGGGAGAAGGATCTCTGCCCAGTGGGGCAAAGAGAATGGGGAATTTTGTTAGAAGCATCCACATTGTGGAGGCAAAGATGGGATGCGCCCAGGAGGGAGACAGAGGAGGGGCCGTCTGGAAGGTAGGAGGGAAGCAGCAGCGCAGGAGGAGGCGCAGGCTGGCGCTGAAGAGGAGATAGCTGGAACCCAGCATCTTGCATTCCTCCAGAGGCGAGGAGTGGCACCGTGGAGGCCCCAGAAAGATGATACTCTCTCATCGCTTTCGGCAGCCATCCTCATCTCCATGAGCACCCTTCCTCCTCCCACTGGCTTCTACCGCGACCCAGTTAGAAAAAACAAAAACAATAGATGACTGCTGACCCTCATGCGGAGGGCAGGGGCCTTAGAACGCGGCAGGCTTGGCTCAGCACCCTGGAGAGCATCCTTGGGCGGGGTCTTGGTTGGGCGGAGTCTGCAGCCAAGCGGAAGATCTCAGCGATTGAGGGAGGATTGGTGACGAGGAGAAGCTTGGACTATTGCAACACCTCACCCCTTTCCGCATCTCCCCCATCCAGATACTGTCCTGGGGGAGCCCCTGTCCCAGCACGTGGGACTATTACATCTTGGGTTCTATCCGTTCAACTGCTTCCTCTGTGAGATAGGGAACTGTTTACTGGGAAATTTAGAGTTGTTCTCCCAAATTTTACAACTCTTTATGTTTTGAATCTGTGACCTTGTCTTTCATCAGAGAGAGTGAAATTGTAGTTCAAAGAGGTGAAATGACTTCCTTAGGCATGTGGCAGAGCTAGAATTTAAATCCCATCTGAGCCCTGGAGCCCACTTCGTCTTCATTGTTCTGAACCATGACCCTGTTCCTGCAGATCCTGCTTCGGGGAAATTGTACGGTGTGGGCTGGCATTTGGATAAGGAAGAGAGCATACTACCTTGTTCCCAGGAGATTTCTGAGCAGGAAGCCACCACTACCATTTCTGAATGGGAGAGCAGAAAGGGGACCAGTCAAGGCCTCAAACACCCACAGGCAGGAGGCACATTCGTTTGAACTCTTCTGGCCCAGGTCCACTGACCAGCTCTCAGGTCCATGAGCAGATTCTGGGTCCAAGGAGTAGCCGTGAGAAACAGCCATGGTCTAGGACCTTGGAGAACATCTTCTTGGCTCACAGGCCTGGAGCAGGGAGGTCCCAGACAGAGGTGTGAGACTACTAAGTAAAAAGACACCAGTTCCTGAAATGACTCCATTGGCTTTGAACCAGCCCGGCCTATGTTTCCTCTGAGTGAGAAGCATTTCCCTCAGAGCTTTCTGTGATTTGCAGGTCTGTCTTTGGGGTTCCAAACGGGAACCAAAGGCTCCCACAAAGCCTGTCGTATCTGAGGCTAGAGGCCTACCGTGTCTATAATACTCTGCTTGGATAGGCTGCCTGCACAAACTGGTTCATTCCTGTTCATCATGCCCTTCAGCTTGTGTCAGGTTTCCATTAAGTCTCAGGGGCTTCTCTGCCTGGTGTGTGTATGTGTGTGGGTGGTGGTAGTGGTGGTGGCACTCTCTCCACGACTTGGAGAGATGAGGTCACCTGTGAGACTCACCATAGCATCTCCTTGGATTAGCTCTCCCTTCTGCCTTTAAAGACACAACTTAGAACCTCCTCTAGAAATAGTGCCAACTTCCTGCTTGGGTCAGGGTGGGCACAGGGGCTAGAAACAGTTTAAGTCATAGCTGATGGGGCTGCCCAGTGGTAGGTGTTGGCAGAAGTATGAATAAATCAATGGTGGAGTCAGAACTCTATTTCCTTACCCTAACTGTCTCCCACCCACTACCACGCCCGTTTCATGGTGTGGCACTTTCTCTCCCACGCACAATAATTGTCTACTGAGACAACTGCCTACCTGTTCCTTTGCTAAATGCTCCAGTTCTGTTAGGTTCAAGCCTTGTCCTGAAGAGCCCTCCACGGGGACAGGATATCAAGGCGGTAGACCTTCCCCATGCCTAGAACCTGTGGCCACTGGAGGTGGGGGAGGGGCAGGCTGTAGCCCGGGTACCCACAACTCCTAGTAGTTCAGGCATCAGCTCCCACAGTGGGAAACAGTCACTGAAGGTAGGCTCTGTGACAAGGCTGGTCTGCTATGTGACAGACAGCTCACACTGGTATGCACCCTAGGACATGACACAAAGACAGCCAGAGTGCCTAGAAGGGATGACAGCTAGTTCTGCACGAGGCTTTGCCGTCCCAGATTCAGAAGACAATGGTGTGTTCCCACCCTGAGGGACTACTTTGTGGTGGGGCCCCAGCGAGTCTGGGTTATATTCTCCTGTCCCTGGGGCCCCCAGCTCCATCCCTGTTCTCACAGCTGTGTTTCTGCACCCCTTTCTGGTCTCTATTTCTCTCTGAGGTGCAGCCATCTCTTCCTGTGCTTCTCTCCGTGTCTGTGTATCTCTCAGTCTCTACCTCTGTGTGTCTTTTCCCTCCTCCCTCCTCTCCCTCTCTGTCTGGGCCTCTCTCTGTTCCTCCTCCTCCACGCTCCCTCCCCCTTCTGCATTATCAGACTTGCTCGAGCCTCCTCCCAGAGCCAGCCTAGCAGCAGAGGCAGTAGCAGCCGGAGAGGCAGGCAGAGCAGCCCAGGAGGCAGCAGAGCTGGATCGGGTGTTGAGTACAGGCAGAGTCAAGAACAGCCATAGCTCTTGGTTCCTATGCCTGCTGGGAGTGCCCCAGCCAGAACTCCGAGCAGTGGGAGCAAGGGGGGACAGGGCGAGGTGCCACCTTAGTCTGGCCGGGGAGGCAGATGATGAGGAGTGATGGGGCAGGCATGCGGCCACTCCATCCTCTGCAGGAGCCAGCAGTACCCGGCAGCGCGACCGGCTGAGCCGTGAGTAATAGCAAGGGGGTCTGGGGGCTGGATAAGCAGCAGCTAGAGATACCACAGACAAGGTCCGGGGAGTGAGTCCCTCGAGGAATTGGGGTTGACATGAAGCTCAGCCACATGGGAGGTTTGATCCTGCTGGGGACAGCTGCAGGACAGCAACCTAGTTAGGGGGTCTCTGTGTAGGGGAGGGGTGCCTGGCATCCATCCAGGAGGTGATGAAGCTGGGGTCCTAAAGAAGGGCTCATGGCTGGGGGATGGGTGGTGAGAAGCCTGAACTATCCTTAGGGTGGGGTGAGGAGTTTGGCCAAGGAGTTTCTAGGAGCTCTGGTGGCTGAGAGGGGTGGTTGAGCACCCTGGAGAAGGACAATCTTTGCCAGGAGTGTGTGTGGAGGGGTATAGGGTGTGTGTATAAGAGAATAAGGATACACATGTAAGTGAGAGTGATGCCGGAACAAGAGAGTGTCAGGGGCAAACATTCCATGGAATCAGGTATTAAGGGATTGGGATATTACTTTGTGCAACTTTCATCTCAAAGCATCTGTCCCAGGATAGTGTAGTGAGAGCCACGGGGTGCCAGCTTTGTTCAGGAGCTGCATGTGTGGATGAAGGAGCCACTGTAAGAAGTTCCAAGGTGGCAAGCAGGTGATGGTGGTGGTGGTGGTGGTGGTGGTGGTGGTGGTGGTGGTGTGTGTGTGTGCGCGCACGTGCGTGTGCATGCACGAGTGCGTACATACATACACCTGTGGAATATAAGGGACATCATGGGTGTAGGGGTCTTGAGAGTTCTGCGGTCCCTGGGATTGGATGTGAAGAGACTGCATGGGTTTGTGAGGATCAGTGTGTGGTTGTGGGAGGCTACCGCCCGTGTCTGAGTGAGTGCAGGCTGCCGTGCGTAGGAGGAGGTATGCACGCCAGGTCACTTGCATACTGCCCTGCATGCTAATGTGTGTGCCCTGTCACAGCGACGCAGTATGCATGGTTTGTGCTTGCTTGGGTGTGCATTCACAGTTGTGTGTTATTAGTGCTCGAATAACTCCTTTTTATGTATGTGTAGGTGGATCTGTGTGTTCGCCTAAGTGTTCTGGTGTGGGAGTGTGTGTACGTCTTGGTCTTTGTGTAACCAATGTACATGCGTGTGCCTATTGGTGCCCATTTATGTGTGTGGGTTTCTTTTCTTTTGTGGTTGAATACACAGTTGGGACGCTTTGGCCTGCCCAGGGAGGGAGGAGGTGGCTGAATGTGTGACCACCTCTGTGAGCCCAGGACAATTCATTCTATACCCTGTGGAGAGATGCAGAAAGAAATAGGCAATAATACCCATGTCCTCTGGGGCCCCTAAGCTGCACAGACACAAAATAGCTCAAGAATAACGAAGCAATAAAGAGCAGCACAAGCTAACAGGTGGTGCATCCTGGGAACGGCTTACACAGAAGCTGTGAGGTGGGAATGGGCGGAAGAGCGGGGGGGGGGGCTGTAGAGATGTGTGGTAGGTAGCAGCTGCTGGCTGGGCAGGAGCCACACCTTGCAGAACTTTGAACTCCAGATCCCTTGGGCTTTGTATGGAGGTCCCAGGGGAACCTTGGAGAGTTTTCTGCAGGAGAGGGATATGAATATTTGGGCAGAGAAAGGATGGGATTATGTTTGTGTTAGAAACCTGCTTCAGTGACACTGTCAAGGTTGCTCAGAGCGCTGGGCCCAGAAAAGGAGAGTAGGGGACAGACCAGGTCAAGGGGCAATGAGGTCTGGGACCAAGTCGGACGTGTCAGCAAGGGGCAGATAGAGTAGAACTTTCTGCAGTGTATCTTCAGGCAGAGAGAGAGAGAGAGAGAAAGAGAGAGAGAGAGAGAGAGAGAGAGAGAGAGAGAGAGAGAGGAGAGAGAGAGATCCTAGCTGAGGTGCATAGTGGCAGAGTTACCTTTTGCTAGCCTCCCCTGACTGCCAGACTAGGGCAGGCTTATCCTCAGCCTGGTCCTCAGCAGCAGACCCGTCCTCTCCTTTGGGCTCTTGGGCTGCTGTGGGTCAGCTCACTGGGCGTTAGCTGCCCATGTTCTCTGCAGCTCCAATCCCAGCTCCCCCTACCCACCAAGCAGCTCCTGCCACTTTTCCTGCTTCCCACTCCAGCTCTTGTCCCCAGAGACTGCTGATGGCTTGTCTGGGATCAAGCCAAATGGTGATGGGGGGGGGATGTACTCCCATCAGTGCTCCTCTCCGTCTTAATGGACTGGAGTCTCATTCTCAGCTATACTGCTGCCAGCCCTGCATTTCCCTGCCTTCTGCTGCCTGGGCCTTTAAAATATAACCCCTTGGCTCCTTCGCTCACTTACTCATTCATTACTTCATTCATTTGTTCATCAACAGAGCCTCCCTGGAGCCTGCTTAGTACCCATGACCTGGTCATTAGACACACTGTCCCAGTCTTCACACTCAAAGTATGCTCGATATGAAAGAGACAGGGACGGAAACTGAGACCACACAGTGTCACAGGGCCGTGTGGAAAAGATTCTGAAGAAGAGAAGTTTCGCTGGGCCCTGAAGGATGCTCCCAGGCAAGGAGTGGAAGACACAACATGAAAAGACAGGAGGGTATGGACATTTCAGTGTAGTCAAGGTATAGAAAGAACCCATGCTAGGAGCCAGAAAGGAAAGAGGTAGGCAGGGCCAAAGGGGCCAGCGTTTGTAGGGTCTCTAATGTCACCCCAGGAGTGTGGTCCTTGTGTCAGGAAGCAGAGATGGGGAAAGGTTTCTGGATAGCTTGCCTCTGCTAGGAAGCCCTCATAGATAGCCTCCTCTCTCTAACCCCATAACCCACCCTGCAGTTTTGATTCTCTCACGGGACAGGGTTGATAATGTGACTCAAACACAGCCCTGTGATGTCTCCTGTACTTGAGTCTTTACCCACACAACCAAGGAGTTCCTCAATGGCTGCCCCGTCTTCCCACCCTACTCTACAAGGTTTCCTCTCCAAATCTTGGATGTCAGAGCCATCCCGTGGCCGTTGCTCTGTCCAGCTCAAAGACACTCACTCTTTTCTGCTTGGGTAGCCCATTCCTTGAAAGCAACCCAAGGCTGTTTGCTCCACGTACGTGGCTTGGCTTTCTCTCCTTTCTCCATGCTAGGTCATTGTCCTTATCTTTTTTTTTTTTTTTTTCTTTTTTTCGAAGCTGGGGACCAAACTCAGGGCCTTGCGCTTGCTAGGCAAGCGCTCTACCACTGAGCTAAATCCCCAACCCCATTGTCCTTATCTTAAGCTGTTGCATGCAGGGGTATACATGGTCTAGGCCCTCCTAGCAGCTTTCCAGGCAGAATGAGGGAAACGAACAGCATCTAGTGAAAATACGTAGTGAGCTGAGTTGGGGCAGGGGCGGGAGGGCTGACTTCTTTAGAAATCATGATACAGAAGCAAACCTGTCCTGAAGGGGAATGAAGGTAGATTATAAGAACTTTCCACCACCACAGAGGGCTGTGGAATCGGCTGGCTGGGTGGCTGGAGGAGAAAGTGTCCCAGGATGGGAAAGAGCTGGAGGCTCTTTATTCATCCTTCATCCGCCCACAGGTGACCAACATCAGCCAGGGATGGGGAGATGGGATTCAGTGATGGAGGCTCATCCATTCGTTCAGCAGCCCTTCCGGGTGCTGCTGCCCTGCTGAGTATCTCATTCCTAAAGAACATGGATGGAGACAGTGAGGCGATGGAGGAAGGAGCCGCCTTCCTTCCTGTGCCTGGGCCACTGGTGCAGCCTTCGAAGGAAGAGTCACTTCTAGCCAAGTTGAGAGCACACAATGTGCAAAGGCCAGGCAGGGCTGGCATGGCTTTGCTTATGCCAGGACTAGCAGAGTTCAGAGTGGCTTAAGTTTGAAGTGTATGCTGGGAGGGAAGCACTGAAAAAGGAGCAAGGAATCAAGGATAGACTATAGGTAGCACTTCCAGACAAGAAGGTGTCTCTGACAGCTCGGACATGTCAACAGTCTTGTAACATTTTTGGTTGCTTCTAGTGCCCCTGCTCAGGGCCTGCTGAAGGACGCCATACTGGCTGAGAATGTTTCAGTGAAATAAGCAGAGACCTTGCAAATGAGGGCAAGGCAGTATTTGAAGAATGGGAGCCCTTCCAGAAAGTAGCATGCAAATGAATGCAAAACAATATTCAAATCAGCGCGTTGAGCTTGGCAGCTTAGGCACGGAGGACAAGACAGCCCCTGCTTCCTTGCTAGCCTCCTGCTCCCTCTGTCCCAGGCCCAGGCAGCCAGGATGGCAGCCTCTGCTGCTCCAAGTGTCCTGGCTTGTCTGACCCACAGACTATGGCCTCCAGGGTGGGGACCACGAGCTCCCTGTCAGTACCTCAGTCCTCTTGGGATGTCGATATATTTAGTAACGGGGATCTTTTCACACGTTTATCTCTCATTGTTCAGCTGCCCGCTCCCTGGGAAAGGCCAGTTCACTAGTGATGTGACCCACTTCTTGAGGTCCCTGAAGTGATAGTCTCCCTGCCCTTTCTAAGGCAGCTAGAGCTTGGTGCTACAGAAGGAGTCGGTGTCTGACATCTGGGAGGACTTCCCACTGGTGTTGCTGAGATGAATGAACCTTGGGACTTCTGGGGTGTTCCTCCTGGTTCAGAAGAAGGTTTGAAGATGGGGGGAGGGGGAGAGGTGGCAAACAGATATAGGTTCTTCCCGGAGCCACATGGCCCTGGGAAAGTTGTTCCACTTCACTCTGAACCTTGAACAAGAAGTGTGCAGTGGCAATAAGCAAGCCTTCTGTCCTCGCAGGATAGTTGTGAGGAATCTGGAAGCACAGAGCGTAGCGCTAGGGATCCAGTGAGTGCTCATGTAGAGGCTAACTGCTGTCACTGTAGAACACCCACAGTCACCTACACTTTTAGACCACGGCTAGGAGCCCAGAGAGTGTCAGTGTGTGGGAAGGACAGGAGGTGGTGGGTGTGGTGAGTGAGAAGTACAGATGCTCTGTGGGTAGAAGGAGGTGTCTGGTGGACATATGACCACTTTTCTAGGCTGCACCTGCCTGGCCTGAGATCAACCCCCAGAGGGTACAGTGGAAGAAAGAACTCACCAAGGAATGGGTTAAACTCGTGGCCACACCCACAGCAGCTTGAGTCATTCTGGGAATTGTAGTTTGCTGTGAGTTTGCAGTAAGTACACTCGGTCTAGCCTCTTTCCAGCCAAATCTACACTCTGCCACTGAGGCTGGTAGTAGGCAAGCCTTAGGAGGGTAGGGGCTGGGGGCTGGGGGCTGGGAGGGCTCATAGATGAAGCAGCCCTGACCCTTTCTCTGCTCCCCGCCTGCTGTGTGCTTGAGTTTGGAGCAGGATCAAAAGATTAAGTCATAATGAGAACTCTTCCACATGCACAGGGAAGTTTGCAGCTGCCTGAGCCCGATCTCCACAGCTATGATCTTCTTTAATCCCCTCCACAAACCCAAGAGGCTGCTGTTTTCTGCATGAGGGAGCAGAGGATTCAAGAAGGGACTGACTTGCCCACTGGGATGAGTGGGGCCAGGCTCAGAGCACAGGGAGCTTAGGCCCCAAAGCGCCTGCTCTTTCCATGATGTATTGGTCCAGATGACAAAGCCCCAACCTTGAGGAACAGGAAAGATATGGGCGATTCAAGTTGGGCACGAGGCATCTTCATAGAGGAACAAGAGCTGCCGGGGCAATGAAAGCAAGAGCTACATTCTGCGGGATATAAGGCCAAGGGGAAGGGGAGAGCTAGCCCAGGCCTAAAGACCCGATCTCAAGCTGAGAGAACTCTCATCCTAAGGGCTTGGAGTGAGGGTCAGACATGGTCACCATGGGACTTTGGAAAGGTTGACCTTGAAGCTTGGGGAGCACTGGTTGACGTGGACAGGCCAACGGTTGTCTAAAACTCGAATCCATCCCTGAAGCACCTGGCACTTGGGTTCTCTGCCTCTTCTTTTTGCTGTCCAGGCTGGAGGTTGGTACTGTAAAACGGAGCTGTGCTGTAAAGTCACACAAGCCCAGCAGGGGTCGCTACATAGTCCATTCCGGCCCCCAATCTTGGATGTTGGAAGAACCAGGAGGGAAGAGTGAGTAAGGAGCTTAGCTGGTGAAGAGAGGGTAACACAGTGCTGCACACCTCTTTTGAGCCCCATCGCAAAGGCGTACATAGTGGGGAGTGAGGATGGAGAGCAGTTGAGACCTCAGTAGCAGGGACAGACATACTGGAGGAGCTAAGAGAGAAGAGGTTTCCACCTCACAGTTCAGGGACTAACTGGGAAATAGACTCAGGATCACCTTGCACTTAGCTTTAGTTTTATTTTACTTTTTTTATTTTATATTGTTTGAAATTTGTCTGATGCTGAAACGCAGAATAATACTAGTTGATGTGTGGTATGTGTGTGTGTTTGCACCTGAGTGTGATCTTCCAGTCTTAGGCATGTGTATACTGGTCAGAGAGGGGGAGAATGTGTGGACTCGTGTTTGTGAAAAAAGTGTGTATATGTTCGTATGTGTGTGCTTGTGTGTTCATTCTTATATCTGAGTCTTGGTGGATAGCTGTGCATGCAAGGGTGGCTTGTGTGCATGTGTGTGCATGTGTAGAGTGTTATGTGTTCTAGTGGCACTGTGGGTAACTGTGTTTGCCAGTGCATGCATGTGAAGGGCCTCAGGCCTGTACTACTGACTCAGTAAGGCCTCACTGAGGTCTGGCCCTATCACCCTCCCTCTTGGGTCCTGCCTGCCTGAGGGTAGAGAGGGCTGTGAGAAAGAAGTTCGGCTTCAGTGGTAGTCAGGCTACTCAGCACATGGGGTCTGAGTGCCCTCAGGGGACCCTGCCATTTTCAGTCCACGAAGTCCTTAAGGAATGGTCTCATTGTCTCATGTTCAGGTTGGGTGGCTGCAATCTTTGGCCATTGGTCAAGAAGCTAGATGTGGCTGGGGAGGGGAGATTGCATCCACCCAGGATGACCACACCTTCTTGATGTTCACAGGGCTCCCAGCCCAGTCCTTTTATATAGAAGCAACTTTCAAAGCCCGGAGAAGAGCAGCGAAATCATGCAATGAGATCAGGGAGAGAGACAGGGCTTGGAGTGGAGAGAAGGGTGTGTCTGGCCCGGAAGGCCTCTCCCTCAGCCCCTTAGGCAGTTGGGGCACCCTGAGGAGATCCAAGGCTGAGCTTGTGCCCCCCCTCCACCTGGGTGTCTCCACTCCTCTTGGACTCTGGCTTTGAAGTTTCTACCAGAGCTTCTGCACGCAGCGAGATGCCTTCCGGGGGCTTGTGAAGTTTGTCATCCCACAGAACACTGGCACTCCATGAGATTTCAGTGATAGGTGTGTGTGTGTTTGGGGGAGGGCTCCTTTTAAAGCCTCAGTTGTGTCATTTTGAGCAGAGCCTTTAAGCTTCTCCCGTTCTGACATTGAAGGGTTCCCTACAATCTCTCCATGAGCTCTAGGTGCTAAGATAATGCTGGGCTATGTATGAGGTCCAGAAAGTCAGCTCCACACCAGGGCAGGAAGCAGGACAGAGTGGGGCTGCATGTGGGTTTCACCTGACAAGCATTTTTTGCAAACTAAAGCGAACTTCCAGCCGTAGCTGTGTGGAGGGACCACAGGAAGCTATGTGGAGAAGTGGGGCTCTCCTGCGCTCCTTGGCAGCTGTGCTAGTTAGTGCAAGGATGGGAGGTCACTTGGCCTGATGGCTGACGTGGAGAAAACCGTCCCTGGCACTAGAGAGAATTCTGTCTTCCTGAGCTTTGGAACTAGAAGCCCCAGTGTCCTCTATCTGAGCTCATCCGACTCCCATCTTCCACGGGGCAGTCTTGGAACAGAGAGAAGGAGGGTAGTATGGGGGTGACAGGTTCTGGCTAGAAAGAACTGGGGTAGGAGCGGTGAGGAGCAGGCAGAAGTAGCAATGCCCTTACCGTGTCTGAGAACTCAGAGTTGCTTTAAAGCTCTGAGTGGCAGCCCAAGTGGAGAGAAGAAATGTTTTTGCAGTTTTTTCTTTATTTACTTTAAACATTTAGTTTATGTGCATTTTATTTTATCTTTGCCTTTTGAGACAGGGTCTCATTGTAGCTCAGGGGAGCCTGGAACTTACTATGTAGCCAGGATAGCCTTGCGCTCTTGGTCTCTTTGCCTCTCCCCGGAGTGCTGGGATTTCCAGCATGCAACTCCACAGCCTGAAGAAGGAAGGGGTGTCTCCAGAGTGTCCTTTATAAAATCTTATTGTTTAATCACCTCAACAAGTCTTCAAGGAGCCAGTACCACCGTGTAGAGAGCTACCCAAATGTGTCTCCAGCAGTTTCCCATAGGCTGTGCGTGCAGAGGCGGGGCTTCCTTTGGAACGCCCAGACTGGCAGTGGGAAGGCCGAGGGCTAGAGGAACACTGGACCCAAAAGCCAGAGTCCAGGCCAGGAGAAGGGGCTGTCAGTGCCAGTGTGGCCACCACCACCTGACAATAGGAGTGGGGTGCCGAGGGGCCAACAGCCGAGCCCTCTCCCTTTCCATTCTCTGCTCTCCTGCAGCAGCCAGTCTATATTCCAGAACTCATCTGGAAGTGGGGTGTGTGTGTGGGGTGTGTGTATGTGTGCATGTGTGTGTGTGGTGTGCATGTGTGTTGTGTGTGTGTGTGTATGTGTGTGCATGTGTGTGTGTATGTGTGTGTATGTGTGTGTGTGTGTGTGGTGTGTGGGTATGTGTGTGTGGGTGGGTGTGTGGTGTGTGTGTGTTTGTTGGTGTGTGTGTGTGGTGTGCATGTGTGTGTGTTGTGTGTTGTGTGTGTGTGTATGTGGTAAGTGTGTATGT
This sequence comes from Rattus rattus, assembly GCF_011064425.1. Lineage (NCBI taxonomy): Eukaryota > Metazoa > Chordata > Mammalia > Rodentia > Muridae > Rattus > Rattus rattus. The sequence continues at coordinate 99,739,282 of NC_046155.1, forward strand.
GTGTGTGTATGTGGTGTGTGGGATGTATGTGTGCCTGTGTTGTGTTGTGTGGTATGCATGTGCGTGTGTGTGTGCATGTGTGCATGTGTGTGTGTGTGTGGTGTGTGTGGCATGGGATGTGGTGCCTGTGCGTGATAAGCCGAGATGAAGCAACCACTAGAGGCCAGCCTCCCAGCAGGAAAGGATTGCTTGAATCTGAAAGGACAAATGGATGATAGGAAGACAAAGTCCAGAGAGGGTAGAGGCTAGCCCACAGTCACACACCTGGTCGATCCTCAGAGTTAATACTAAAGCCAGGTCTAGCCTTCAAGCATCTGACTTTGGTCTGGTGGGTGCTTCCTGAGGGCACCCACATGCACATGTGTGTTGCTGTTAGCCTGGGAATGTCTTCCTGCCCTGCCTGCGGCTCCTCCTATCTGTGTATCATTCGTGTAGGGGGTGCTGCTAAGGAGCGTCCTTAGGGTCACCACAGGCTCTGTACTCTACTGTGCTGCCTACTCAGGCCTTTCAGCCATCTTTGATGATGCTCAGTGTGCTCTACCCATATTCATCGCCCAGCCATGGAGATAAGGGCTTCAGTGGGGTCAGGTTACAGTTACTCTGGGCTTAGGCAGATTAAGTAGTCAGAGAGGGGATGCTGGGTTGACGCAGATGAGAGGTCCCCAGAGGGGTGGCTGAAGACTAAGTTGCCCTGATAGGTCAGAGGGGTCAGCTCTACCCTGGCTCACTGACCTGAGTGTGGTCATTTCTCTGTGATGCTCTGGATCCTCCTTCAGGGACAGCTCTCTCTTCTCCAGGCTGTCTGCAGGGACAGCCTTCCCTGCCTCCTGCTGTCTGCAGGGACAGCCAGCCCTTCCTGCTTCATGCTGCCTGTGCTTCACACTCTCAGGACACCCATCAATTTTACCCAGAGGTCACTCACCATCTCTTTCCCCCAGAGAGCAAAGTTGGGCCACTGCTCCTCATGTCCTGGTTATATTTGTGACCTGAGCAACACCAAGTCCACACCAAGTTCTCTCTTAAAGAGCTTCCTCCTGCCTGAGGCTTCTATCCTTATTGCTGTCCTGAGCCCTGGCTCTGGGCCTTCTTGGGAGATGAGTCAGTGAGGGTGGCTCTCTCGTGATGCCGAAGGGTTAGGGACTCTGGCCCAGCCACCTCATCACTGCCACACGCCAGCGGGAACGTTTCCAGCTTCCAGTGGGCCTTGAGCCTTGACTCATTATCAGGGATAATTAGCTACCTTCAGCCCCGCTCAGTGTGTGATCATCATTAGGTGCTACCGTGGGCAGCTGGGTCCTTTAGCTGCAACACCTCCCGCTCAGCTGCTCCCCTGATTCCAGCTGCCTGACCTGATGAATTAGGTGTCATGGCCGCAAACACACAAGTCACCGAGAATCTAGGCTTAGGGACACAAACACCAACACAGGTTCTGAAAGAGAAACAGACTCAAAAGATTCGTATCTCCCTACACAAAGAAGCTCACAGCCCAGGAAGAGGCACCATGCGCATCACTGGGGTTTGGTGTGGACACAGCGTTACCAAAGTCAGACCCAAGCTCTGTTTGGGTCTGTTTCCATTTTAGGGGAAAAATCCTCCCTTGATGATCCCTGCCTTTTACTCTGATCTCAGTGTCTCCTCTTTCAGGGGACTTCCCAGACCCCAACACACTATCCAGGTATCGATATAGATGATATATACATATATATTGATATCAGTATATATGCGTTGATACAGATTTAGGGTTGATCAGTCATAGCACTCTGACCAGTTATGTGTCTGCATCGACAGCTTCTCACTGTAAAAATAAGCTTCTCTGGTCAAAGTTGAGAGCAGCATAAATCTATAGATATAAAAATAAATATTTAGAAGGCACTTTGACAATATCCCCATTTAACAAAGCAAGCGTAGTGAGCTATTCCCCATGGCTTATAACCTCCACAGCCATGGTGTGCTGGATAAGTTTATACAGTGCCAGGCGTGAACGCTTTACTGTAGAGCAGGCCTCAAATCCAATCAGAAAGCAGCTGTTTACCTGGCAACACTCACGCAGTAATGCACCAGTGGCCACATCTTGCCTGGTAGGTTAGTGTTGTATCACCCAGGGTCCAGGGTGGAGTTAACTATGGACGGCTTCTCTCCTTCACTGTCCTGATACAGTAGCCTGTCTAATGGATACATTCTGGTGCTATAAGAGCTGGCCAGCAGGGAGAAAGTCTCCCAGTCTATTTTAGGTTAATTTCTTTATGTCCCGCAACCAAAATGTGTGGAGTCCTTGGCAATAAGATCTTAACACCCAGTTAAGATAGGCAACCAAGAGCAATGGCGATAGCCTATGATGTTCTGGGGGCTTCTGGGGACTCCCCGACCGATAAATCAAAGCTGGGTACCCCATGCCTGGCACTGACATTTTATCTTAATTATTACTGTCTCCAGGGGACAGCATTGTTCAGAGTTGGGTACCTCGTCTCAAAGGCCCCCTCCTTTTGAGACAGACTCCTACTATGTAGCCCTGACCAGTCTGGAAGTAGCTATGTAGACACGGGTGGCTTTGTACGCACAGAGATCTGCCTGCCTCTGCCTCCTGAGTGCTGGTGTTGAAGGCATGCGACATCATGACTGATTTCCAGCTCTCCTTAAAAAGCATAGAGGGAGGAGAGATGGTTCCGCAGTCAAGAACACTCGCTGCTCTTGAAGCGGACCTGGGTTGTTCCCCGGGTCATGCTGACCTACAGTCATCTGTAATTCCAGTTCCAGGGGAGCCCTTATCTCTTTAGGCCTCTGTGGGCATCCGGCAGGCACACAGTGCACATTCATACATGCAAGCAAAACAGGCACGTGTACATAAAATAAAAAAGTTCCAAAATTATATATTTTAATTAATTCGGACAGTACTGGTTTCTGTCGTGCTTTTTCATATGTCTTTAGGTTTACTTAGCCTAACCCCACCTCCTCCTCCCCCCCATTACCCCATGACATAGTCATTTAAACCTTTAGTCCTCAGTGTGCCCCTCTTCAGTATGAAGTGTGTTCTTTGAACCCCCTCCCTCCACGAAGGCCTATTCCCCACTTATGGTCCCTGGCTTGCTAGGACCCTTTTTGTGTCCCCCATCATCCTTGGAGGCATTATTAACTATTTCTCACACAGCTTTTGTCAAATCTGGGATGAGGGATTTTGGTTTTTTTGTTCTCCTATATCCAGTGAGATTGTGACGGTGGGTGTGAATGGGCCATTAAACCAAGAAACTGGACAGAGGCTAATGTGAAGGGTGATGAGTCACCAACAGCATGGGTGGGGGGACCTACTGCTGCCTCCTTCTCTCAGACACTGTGGTTTATGTTTTTCCCAGGCTCGCTGGCTAACCCAGTTCCCTCCTTCTCCAAGCTGACTTTACCTCTCACCAACTCCTATACATGCTCTTTTATGTGGAGTGTACCTGGGCTGTCCTCTCTCTCCCCTGCTCTCCTCCCCCTGCTCTCCTCCCCCTGCTCTCCTCTCCTCTGCTCTTCTCTCCTCTCCCCTGCTGTCCTCCCCCCTACTCTCCTCCCCCCTGCTCTCTTACCTCCTGCTCTCCTCTCCCCTGCTCTCCTCCCCCCTGTTCTCCTCCCCCCTGCTCTCCTACCTCCTGCTCTCCTCTCTCCCTCCCCTGCTCTCCTCTCTCCCTCCCCTGCTCTCCTCTCTCCCTCCCCTGCTCTCCTCTCTCCCTCCCCTGCTCTCCTCTCTCCCTCCCCTGCTCTCCTCTCTCCCTCCCCTGCTCTTCTCTCCCCTGCTGTTTTCTCCCCTGCTGTCCTCCCCTGCTCTCCTCTCCCTTGCTCTCCTCCCCCGCTGTTCCCCCTCCCCCTGCTCTCTCCCCACCCCTGCTCTCTCTCTCCCTCCCCCTGCTCTCCTCTCCCTTCTGTTTTCTCCCCTGCTCTCCTCCCCTGCTGTCCTCTCCTCTCCTCCATCTCCCCTTCTGTCTCCTCCTCCTCTCCCATCTCCTTCTCTTTTCCCTTCCCCTCACCATTTACTCATGTTTTTCCTTTTTTTTTTTTGTTTTTTGTTTTTTGTTTTATTTGTGGTTTGGGTCAGAGTCTTTCAATATAGCCCAGGCTAGCCTTGAACTCTCAGTTCTTTCTCCGCCTCCTCTGGCTCTGGGATTACAGGTAGGAGTCACCACATTCAGCTGTTGCTTCTACTTCTAAGCGCTCTTTAGTCAAGCCATGGGCTCAGACGGCATGGCTTCCACATACGGCTTCCTAAGCCATGCAATTTAGAGCTATCAGGGGAAGCAGTGGGGGGTGCTTATGAATGAAAGCCTGTCACATCCCAGTGGCAGGACCTGCGAGCCCTGCCACCTTTGTTCCTGAATCTGTGGGTGGGCATGATCTTGGCACCCACCTCATTAGGGCTGCTGTGGGGATGGAGTGAGACCGAGTGTACAATGCTCCTGGCACGCACTGGGCTCTCTCAGGGGCTGTGGGGAGTGGGAAACGAGCTAATGAGACTAAGGATGTGCAGGTGCACACCAGAGGTGCCTATTGACACCTTGCTAATTGGCACTGAGCAAACCAAACATCTGTACCATGAGCACCTACTAAGCACACACAATTGCTACTCAGATCCTCCTGAGTCTCAGCACAGCTGTTCCTGCCGTGAGGGCCTGTAGGGTGGATGGACTTCTCTTTTTAAATGTTTAAAAGTATGTGTTTTATTGAGGTATAACTTACATATAGTAAAACCGCTAATCAAAGAGTATAATTAGTTTTAATAAATCTGTAGTCGTATAATCACCTTGAAATTAAGAAAGGCATTTTAAAAATGATTTATTTTTATTTAATGTGTATGAGTGTTTGCCTGCACATTGTAAGTGCACCACATATGTGCCTGGCACCTGCAGAGGTCAAATGGCAGTTGTGAGTCCCATGGAACTGGAATTATAGGTGGTTGTGAGCCACTGTGTAGGAAATGGGAACCAAACACAGGTCCTTTGCAAGATCAGTAAGCACTTTTACTTACAGGGCCATCTTGTCATCTTAGCATCCTCCTCAGAATGATCTCTTAGACCCTTTGTAGTGAATCGTGTGTGTGTGTGTGTGGGTCTATGTGTTCCTTTATCTCTCTGTGTATGCCCAGAAGTGTGTGTTTGTGTATATGTGTATGCATATCTCTCTGTGTGTATCTGTGTCTGTGTGTCTAGATGCATCTGCATATGTGGTGTGTCTGTGTGTGCATGTCTGTGTGTGCCTGTATATGTTCTCTCTCTCTCTCTCTCTCTCTCTCTCTCTCTCTCTCTCTCTCTCTCTGTGTGTGTGTGTGTGTGTGTGTGTGTAGACTGGGGTAGGACTGTGAGAAGTGCTGGGTTTTTCTTGCACTGACATCTTGGTCACATATAGTAAGACTGTCCTGTATGTGCTGGGTGGTGCTACGGAACTGGTCACCCTCTCTGGGCCTTAATGTCTGCCATTGCCAAGGTGACAGGGCAGCCACTATAAAGGATACTTAAGATGTGGCTCATGATGACAAACCTTGGATATGAAACTGAAGTCGTGTCCTCAGAAGGGCATAGATTGGGGAATAGGGAGTATAGGGTCTGCACTTCCACAAATCTGCTTCTCCAGGTGTTATTTGGGGGCCCTAATGGCCATATATGGGCCCAGATTAGAACAGAGACCTGACCAAGATAACTTCACTCTCCCCACCAGGGGCCACCAATCCCATTTTTGGATTACAAATTCCCTGAAAAGAAGGGGGCCACTCTTGTTCCCCAGTTCTAGAACCAAATATTAAAGCAATTATGTAACTAGCAATAAATTACTTAAAGTAGTGACTCACTCAGCTTAATTAGAGCAAGAGCAGGGAGGGATTAAGGTATTTTTAGAGCACACACCTCACTCCCTCATGCTGGGTAGGGTGAGGCCTCTGTGCAAGGTAGATTAAGGACTAGGAGGCACGGAAGCACCCCCAGCTGATGAAAGCTGATCTCCCATCCTGCTGAGTCCCTAACAAAGTCAGAGCGGCAGCAGGAGGCATTCTGATCAAATTGGAGCATCCTTCGCTGTGGGCTGTTGACTACAGGGCAGGGAGGGTAGAATGTAAACTTTGATGGACAGGGACTATGTCTGTGATCCCCTCTCTACTTAGGAGGCAGACATATTTTGAGTTTAAGAGTTACCTTTGATGGTCAGTAGCTCTGTGACCTTGGGTTAGCTCCCTTGTCACCCCAGTATTTTCCTGTCCCACTGTGAAATGGACATACATTTTCTACTTGGCTTGTGTGCACGTCATAAGGCCAGTACATGTCAGTGAGGGTGTGTGTGTGTGTGTGTGTGTGTGTGTGTGTGTGTGTGTGTGTAAACATGTGCATGAGAGGAGAGAGAGAGGGGAGAGAGAGAGAGAGAGAGAGAGAGAGAGAGAGAGAGAGAGAGAGACCAGTGTTGACTCCATCAGATCTAAGCTCCCAAAGGGTAGAATCAGATGTTTTGTTACTACTGTATTCTGAACTTCATTATAGGACTGTACATCCTAGGTGCCCAATAAAAGCCTTGTGTGACTGCAATCTAGTCTTGTACCCATTCTTCTGTTCCAAATAGATTCTTTCTCCCAAGGCTTATTTTATTGATTTACATTATTATTGCGTGCATGTGGAGGGAGGGGAGGGCAGGTGCACCATAGTGGGTATGTATAGGTTAGATGGTAACTTTGTAGCATTGGTTCTGTCTTCTATCTTTTAGGGAGGTTCCAAGGATCAAACTCAGGTCATAGTGCTTGAGCAGCAAGTACCTTTACCTGCCAAGCCATCTCCTGGCCCCTTCCTGAAGTTTGATGGATGTAAAAATAGAGGGCATTCGAGGTACCTGATGTGTGGGAGTCTGGCTTTGCCTCTCGGGGCTGAGAACTGATGGGTTCCCGTAAGGAAAGGTGGGGTTCCAGTGAGTGCAGGCTAGGAGGGTTCAGCACCACGGACAGCTCCCATCTCGGGGCTGCCACTGGTGGCCCCCACAGTATTTGTGAAGGGATGGTCTTCCTATTGCAATTGCCACCATTCAGGATAGAAAGAAGAACCCCAGTCCAGTACCCCGCAATAGGGTATTAGACTTTCTCAAACTTAAGAGATGTGAGAGTGAAGTAGGTCATATGGAGGGCCTGCGGGTTGGGGTGGGGTGTGGATAAAGATTGACCAGGAGGATTCAGGCTTCTGTAATGGGTAATAATTCTGACCCTGCATGTCCTATGAACTAAATGAGTAACCCTTAGAGATCATCCATTGGTATCTGGGATACCAGACATATGGCCGTCTCCTGTCTTCCGTTCTTCAGCCCCAGTGGCATACTGAGTACATCTCCTCTGCCTTATGATTGTCTAGGTACCCACCCACAGAGGCCAGGGCAGCAGTATTTTCCACCACCAGCTCTACTGAATTAAGTTAAACTGGGCTGGAAACGCAGTGGATGCTACAGTAGACCTGAGCATCTCACTTGGATCGCAGAGGGTGAGAGGAGGGCACAGCTGGACTGGGTGGAGTTTAGTTCATACCCTCTTCAAAGCCCAGTAGTTCTGATGGGCTCTGACCAGAACTCCTCTCACCTTGCTGGCCTTGAAGAGCCCAGGTGATGAATTTGTGATGACAGCAAGCAGCATCACTATGACGACTGTATACTGGTCTTAGCCTCCATTGGTGCAGGGGCAGATGCCAAAGACCCCGTTGGACCCCCAGGCCTTTGCATTTTGTACTTGACAGGGATTAGAGCCTGGTGAAGAGCAGAGGAGGGGGTGAGGGTCTAGGCCAGAGCCTGGGGATTTGTGAGAGTACAGGAAGGTCATGAGAGCCAGAGGCATCGTTGGCACAGTTACATCTCAGCTCTTTTTTCATTTCTTCCTCACCTACCTTATTCTCTTCCTTCTACTTTCTTTGAGCCCCATGCCCTGACCTTTTCTGCATCCTGGGGAACTGAGTGAGATGGAGGGACAGGCACATCCTGTCTGAGAGCCCTGGTGTGCGGTAGGCCAGAGGAGGCTCTAGTTTTAACTGTGCCAGCAACCTTGCTGGGAAAGGGGTACTTCTGGCCCCTCTTAAGTGAGGATGGCTTCTGAGGGGAAAGCCAAGATCCAGAGGAGAAACATGGAGGGATAGGGAGCAGCCTGAAGGCAGGGTGTAGAGTAGAGAGCAAGAGGGAGTCTACCTGTGCAGGAGGGAGGTGGCGAGGGGTATCCAGTTTATAGCACGGAAGGGGATTGTAGAGGATTTTGTTGTTGTTTGTTTGACTTTTAAATGGGAGGGCTTATTTTAGAGATGGAAAATAATTCCCAGAGGCAGAATGTGACTTGTCCAAGCTTGCTTAGGTTACTAGCAATAGAAGAAACCTTCGGGCTCTGCTAGGTTCCAGCGAGGAGCTTTTGTCCCGGTCTTGCCAGCCAGTATCTTCCCAGGTAACTGTTACCTCCTCAGGCATGACAAGGGCCATAGGTCACTTTGCTCTTGGTTTGAATGAAATTTGCATGGGTTAGTTCTGTGCTGAGGACTATTCCTGCCTATGTCAGCCCACTGGCAGCTGCACGGCATCGGAGGCAACGTCTGGAAATCAGAGCATTTGACAATGGTCAGGAAAGGATGAGGGCCAGAAATGGATTCAAATTGGGTATGGTGTGGTGGTGCATGTTTTTGTCTCAACACTTGGGAAGCAGAAGCAGGAGGATCTTTGTGAATTTGAGGCTGGCCTGGTCTATGTAGGGAGTTCCAAAATAGGCAGGGCTACACAGAGAAACCCTGTCTCAAAACAAACAACAAAAACACCCAAAACTGCACTTTGGGCCTTTGGGCTCCCTGCTCAGGACCTATTCTCTCTCTTCATCCTACCCTACCCCAGGGACCTTTGACTAAACTGGTCACTTGTAGGAGATAAAGGTGTCCCTGTACCCCTTACCATCTCCTTAGGACTTTTTCTGGACCCTAGCCTGGTATTGAGTCAAAGAAAGTAAAGAAAGAGTCCTTTGGCCCCATTTTCCTGATGAAGAAACTGAGGTCTCAAGGTAACAGTGACTCTTTCAGGGTTGCAGCATGGCAGGGACGGGGCTGGGTTTGGTTGCCTTGCCCTAGCTCGTCTACACTCCCCCCCATCTTAAAAGCTCTCTTTCCTCTTCCCCATCCTGCTGTGTAGCATTACTGGGCCTGCCAGCCTTGATGGATGGCCCCACAACTCAGCCTCCCTCCCATGCCTCTCCGGATGCTGGGCTGTGAGCCTCCTAATCACCGGTCCTGCCTGGTGGCTGCCGAGCCATTCATCTCCGAGAGCCTTGTTTAGCGCAGGTATTTTGTTTTTCAGGGGATGCGCAGCAAGTTCTCCTTTGTAGCTGAGCCCCAGTTTAGGGGGCCCGGTAGTTAAGGAACATTTCCTACACCTCTGCTAGTGTATCCTCTTAAGGCCGCCTACACACGCATGCCAGCCCACAGATACAGTTGCACCAATAAAAGCTTTTGTGTATCAAAACTATTCTACGGAAAACACTGTGGCTGAACTTCACATGTGCTGTCTTCTTCATCTCCAGCTGTTTGATGTTATTGTTAACCTTTCTGTATAGATAAGGAAGCCAGGCTCAGACAGGGCAAGGTGGTACGGATAGCACACACAATGTAGGAAATGGAGGGGGCAGGATTCGAACCTAGACCTGCACTGCTCATGTCTCGTGTTCACAATTCCTGCTCTATCAACTTGCATGTGTACACACGTACATGTGCCTATGTGAACGTGATGTGCCCCATTGGCTCTCGCAGCATCCGTCCACCTAGTCCAGACGCCAGGGCAATGGCAGTGTTAGGCTGTAGAGAATGAAGCTCAGTGCTCATTATTCAAAGGCTGACCCTAGGCTCCCACTCTGGCTGTGACACTGACTGGAGAGGAGGGAGGGACCTTCATGGAAGAGGCTACCTCCAAGGCAGCAGAAGAGGAGGCTGGGAGACAGATCAATCATCCCTTTGGCATCACCTTCCAGGAACTGGGGCCCAGGGGAGGATGGCGCCAAGGGTCGATTTTCTGGATTGTGGCCCAGACCCAGTGTATAGTGTGTCGGGTAAAGCTGGCCCACCTTCCACTACCAGCCTGCACCGCCCGCTGCTCCCCCATGCACCCTCACTACAGAAGGGAGAAACAACCTCTCAGTTCCCAGGAATCCTTGGAACTTGCTTCTCCACAGATCACTCTGCCTCAAGGGCAGTTTGGGGGAAAGTAGTTAGGTGGGAGGCCATGGAGACTGCCTGGATGTGGTAACTATGGGAGTGGGAGCCACGGGGAGATGGGCCAGCACAGACAGTGACCTCCAGGGACCTCTGTGGGTAACTTAATGAAATGATAAATGTCAAGTGTTCCACACCACAGGGCACATAGTAGGCACTTAATTAGTCTTTTTTCTTGGTCCTCCTCCAAGAGCCTGAAAACAGAGAGGCAGATGAGGTATATGGGTGCCTCTGAGTGCACTAGGCTCCCAGGACAGGCTATCAGTGCCTCACAGTGCTAATTAGAGAAACAATTAACCCGGGAAAGGCTAGCATCTTATAGGGTCTAGCTAATTACTGTCACACAATGGAGGAGTAGTGGCCCCAGGCAGGGCTTGATCTTCCAAGGCTACTCCACACCCCTGCTGGGAGGCACTGAAAGCAGACCAGGGTTGCCCCCTTTCTGAGCTGTTTCTCCCTCCCATGACTGCCCAGGCCCTTCCACTCACACTGGCTTTAGAAGACTAGGGTTTAAGACCAGGCTCAGTGCCTGCTGGCTACTGAGAAGGTTAAGGCTGACGGCTTCCCTCTAGGGGATCAGTCTCCTGTACCTAGACCCCAGGCACAAGGAGGGTTAGATGAGATGCTGCGTGCCAGGCACCTGCCCCTTCCCTGACCCCTGGAGGCCAAGCTGCTCTGCTTTCCCCACCATCGCCTGAGGTGGGCAGCTGGGTGTGTTTCTCTACTAGCCACCTGCCTTGTCCTCAGTCCCCAGTGCGTTCCCAGTGCCCTGGAGAAGTTTGTTGTGGAGAAGGCGGCAGGGAGCCTCCAGGGCAACAGGTCTGCATCCATCTCAGCTATGTCACCTTGTTCAGCCTGTCGGGAGACAATGGAGTGCGCTGACAGAGCTGGGTGGGGAGTTTTGTTTTCCGAAGGCCTATACTGATCTGCTTTGCTTTGCTCTGCTCCGACTGGGATAGGACAGACAAAGGCCCCTGATCAGTGACTTTGCTGAGAGTTTGTGTCTAGGGGGAGATGATAGTGAAGGGGCAGAGAGAGGCTGTGTCTATGTGTTATGTGACGGACGGGCAGATGGAAGAGGAAAAACCCAGGGCTGGGGCCAGCTCAGGACGCTGGTGGCCTCAGTGCCCTTGTCCTCATATTTCTGCCATCTTGTTCCCACTGTCGTCTGCTCCGCCTCCCAGTCTGGTCCTCTCTGGCGGGCTTACCCCTTCTGTCCCCTGTTCTCTCTTCCTTTATTACTGTCACTATATTGCCTCCTGCTTCTGGCTTATCTCCTGTCACAAACCCATCCATCTCTGTCACTCCTCAGAGACTCTCCCTCATTCTTTGGCACCCGGGCCCAGAGCTAGGCGTAGGGTCTCTGCGAGAGCTGGTGCCTCTCCAGCACTGGCCTCTGGCTCTGCCTCTGTGTCTGGCCGGCTCATCTGCTCCTACCCCCTCACACTGTCTTCTTGATTGTGCCTCTTGCCTTTTAGTCTCTGGATTCCCTTTGTCTAGCTCCACGTGTTTCTCAGCTCTAATCTTCAGGACTTGACCTCTTTGCCTCCTTCCTCTCTGTACAAGCCCTGCACAGTAGCGGGTCCAAGCCTCCAGCCTGAGAGTGGATGCAGTCTGCTCTCTTGCTGGCTGCCTCCAAAGCCCCCGACAATGCCCTCCGCCCCACATCATGCCTTGTTGCTAGGCCTTGGGCTGGCAGCACCTGGCTTCCATAGCGACGGGTGCTTAGAAACGGAACACCACATCTCCTGGTCCCAGTACGGGAGTCTGCTGATCGAGTGACTTTGGATCAATCAGGGAACGTGGCTGCTTGCAGGGCAGAAAGCAAGAGAAGAAAGGATCGTGGTCTTTGCCTCCTAGAGCCTGGAGACAACTGGGGTAGGAAGAGGAGGCTACCAGAGGGAGGCCCCTATCTCTCCCCCCGGAGCCAGACTGCTGTAAGGAACAATGTCTTGGGGAACTGGAGGCAGCGCGTTGTTCCACCATTAGACGGCGATCTCAATCTCAGCAGTTGTGAAATGGCACGGATATCACAAGATGAACGGAGGGTGGGGATGGACCCTGCCGTTCCCTTTCCTCCCTGTTTAACTGACAGAGAAGAATAAAGGTCCCCAGGCATGGGAGATGGTACAAAGAGGGAAGGCTGGAGAGCCTCACATGCAGAGGGATCAAAAAGGACCAAAAGCCGTATCTGGAGATGGCTCTGCTGTAGGAATAACACAAAGGAGGGACTCGGTCTCCTGGTGTGGGGGGGTAACTTCTACAAACCTGATAGGGTAGCTTGAACAAACCCTTTTCAGCCTTCAAGGCTCCCAGAGTAGAGAAGCCAGTGGGGTCCCTTAGTCTATTCTTAGCCCCTCTTTGTCACTGAACTCTCTGATTGACTGGTTCTTCCTGCTAAGGTCTTCTTACACAGGTGACCATGACCACAGTAGCTTAAATCCTGGCCTGTACAATTTGAGCATGAGGCTGAGAGACACTCCATGGTTCACGGCCTCACTTTCTAAGGGACCGTGGCATGAGGAGGAAGGAGCCAGGGTGGGCCTTGGGGAAGCCAGGGTCAGCGGTAACATGTCACTTGGGTGTTAGGTTAAACATCTGGTGCCTAAACCACAGACACTCATCCTTCCAGGGACTGCAAGGCTTGCTGGGGGTGGGGAACAGCGAATGCGTCTTTTCCTGAGCTCCTGTGCACGCCTGGCTCTCTGCTGTTGCTCATGGGTTCTCTCATTTATCCATCATGACCCGAGGCAGGCCAGCCGATCCCTCAGCTGAGAGACGGGAGCGGACCACGTTGGTGCTTATTAAGATGGTGACATTGAACTGAATCACTTACACTGGCCCAGTTCCTTCCCCCTCTTCGCAATCTGGGACTCCCCGCGACTGTCGGCACTGCCTGGGAGACGGGTGTTGGCTCTAAAGGCCTTTCCAGTTGCCCCTTCCCTGATATTCAGAGACTCAACCCATAGACCCGCAAGTTCCAAAGGCCACAGAAGCCCAGATGTGAGCGTCTTGCCTGTGTCACGGAGTTTGTGTAGAAGAATATTAAAATTCATGGGCTCTTGCACTCTGAGGACTCCGGGGCTTTGAGTTCATAGACTGTGAGCAGCACAGATTCTGAAAGTTTCTTAGAACATGAAGCTGTACACGTTCTTGGAGCCTCGAAGGCACAGGCTGAGGACTCCCTGAAGGGTTCGTGGATTGGTTGAGTATGGGGCTTTGGATCCCTGTGGATGTTGTCTTACCTCAGTTTCCCAAACAGGCCCTGCTCTGAAAATCCCAGGCAGGGGCGTGTGTCCAGGAAGGGCAAGGTGACTGGTTGTAGCCTGAGACACCGTGGGAGCCCATGCAGCTCAGGAATAGCAGCTGCTCAGGCAGGGCTTGCAGGGCTGTAGTCAGCCACCCCTGCCGAGGACCGGCCCATCCGTCCAGCATTCTCACAGCTTAGGCTCAGGAGGGGCACATCTTACGTGGCTCTTTCCCAGTGCGGGGTGCATGTGGTAGGGCTCAGTGATGAGCAGGAGTTGCAATAAGAGGGGATTCAATGGCGACTGGGTTAAGCGAGAAGGCAATGAGGTCCAGGAGAGACTGCCCCAGGATTTCTCCAGGACACCTCTGTACTTTGATCAGGTTCCTGAGATAATGGGTGGCGTTGGGTATCTGCACACCTTGAACTCACTTGCTGACCTGAGACAGACCAGAGGTGAGAGCCCCTCCTTCCCATGACTGCCCAAGGCTGTACAGAAGATAACCAAGACTGCTCTGAAGGGACCTGCCTCTTCTCCTGCCTGGCGCCTTCCTGCTTGGGAAGCAGGACAGCGGGAAAGCCAGGCTGACAGGATGATGCTATAAGGGAGGAACCATCTCTCTCACGCATGAGAACGTGCCAGCTAGGAAGAGGTAAACTCCCTGTCCCCAGGAATGTGTGTGCAGGGATGGAGTGGAGGAAGAGAGGCATTAGGGCTCGGATGGCAGCAGGCAGCCTAGAGGGCTCTTTCCTGGGGCAGTTGGACTTGGAGTAGTTCATTCAAGCAGTCCAGATGTGCCTGAACATCAGAGTGGCTGTCACACCCTGGGATCCGCTGCGCCCTAGGCTTTGCTCTCTGTGTCCAGCCTGGGCTTGGGCGTGAGTCTTTGTAGCTTGCTGCAGACCCAATCTTGGCCTTAAGGAGCCATATCTGGTGGGGGAGGTGTACGGGGGAAATGCATCATTAAGTAAGTCCCACTAAGGGAGGCTGACTAGGCTGGGGGAAATCCTACCCAATTCCAGGATGTGACAGTAGGCCAAGTCTTGTTCTGGAAGCTGAGGTCATTATAGTGAGCAAAGCAAGAATGTCCTGTCACAGAGGCTGACAGCACAGTGGGGGTTGGGAGGCAGTGCCTCCTGACAGTTAAAGGAGTGTTAGAAGGCAGTGGGCCCCATGGGGCAGAGCTTCACCTGGGCTTAAGGGCTTGACAGAGATTCCACTCAAAAGCAGGGCATCTTCTGTGTCCTATGGGCAGCAGAATTCATGTAGGCAAGAATGAGACCAAGGTTGAGTTAGGTAGGAGAGATGATCACTGTAGGAGTGAGTATTAGGGCAACGGTAGAGTACCTACCCGCAGGTGTACCTGAGCACGTTCGTATGTGTGTGTGCATGTGTGCGTGTGTGTGCTTGTATGTGTGTGCACTCGTGTATGTGTGTGTGTGCTTGTGTGTGTGCACCCATGTGTGTGTGCTTGTGTGTGTGCACCCATGTGTGTGTGCACCCATGTGTGCGTGTGTGCACCCATGTGTGTGTGTGCTTGTGTGTGTGTGCACCCATGTGTGCGTGTGTGTGCTTGTGTGTGTGCACCCATGTGTGTGCACCCATGTGTGCGTGTGTGTGCTTGTGTGTGTATGCACCCATGTGTTTGTGTGTGTGTGTGTGTGTGTGTGTATGTGTGTGTGCGTGTGTGTGTGTGTGTGTGCTTGTGTGTGTGTGTGTGTGTATGTGTGTATGTGTGTGTGTATGTGTGCGTGTGTGTGCTTGTGTGTGTGCGTTGTGTGCGTGTGTGTGCGTGTGTGTTTGTGTGTGTGTGCGTGTGTGTGTGTGTGTGCACCCATGTATGCGTGTGTGTGCTTGTGTGTGTATGCACCCATGTGTGTGTGTGCTTGTGTGTGTATACACCCATGTGTTTGTGTGTGTGTGTGCAGGAGCTCCAAGAATGAATGTATACCCATGTCTGTGGAAAAGCTGTTAGTGTTTGGGGGCATAGGGTTTGAGTGTGTGGGGCTCGGGGCAACTTTGTGTACAGAAAGGATTATGTGGTCTGTGGATGATGGAGAGAAGATGCTAAGGTTTCAGGGGTCTCCTCAGCAGGGATGATATAAGCCAGAAGATTCTGGACTCCACCTCATGGGTTCCCTTCCTCCTGGAGGTTCATGGCATTGACCACCTGCTGCATACAAAAGAGATGTGGATGCAAATGACATGGAAATGGCTGACCCACCCCCAGCATCAAATATATGTCCCTAGCACTCATCTGTGATCAGATTCCTCTTTCTGCAAGGGCTGCCCTGCATCTGTAGCCATAGCCAGTGGACACAGACTGCACATAGAATAATTGTCATAGATAGCACTTCTGTCAGCCATGAATTTACACATGCATACTGACTCGTACACACATTTGTATACGCACATGCATATACACAAGTGCATACATGCGGGCATGTGTGCATACATGCAGGCACACAAGATATATTGTTATACACACATACTCCTGTAGATAACACATGCACATATAGACATAAACACAGAAGCTTGGGTCTATACAATAGAAATTACAACTCTTTGCTATAGTCTTCTGCTTTCACACCCACTATGCTCACACATCTGGGTGCAGAGCCTTGCATGTACATGTGCGCGCACACACACACACACACACACACACACACACACACACACACAGAGGAAAAGATCATGGAATCTCCTTTAAGTTCATGGGCTCTGCCCAGATCATGGCGAGACTGCGTTTCTCTTTTGAGGGGCCTCCTGTCTTGGAAGCTGCCCCTTTACGTGCTGCCCTTATGAGGAAAGCTGCCTCTGCCTAACTAGATCTGCCTGGGTCCTACCTTCGTTCACCTCAACCTCTTGAACCCTCAAGAGATCCAGGTCATCTTTGTTGCTCCTAAGAAGTCTGAGGCCAGAGAGGGTTAGAGCCTTGCCTGGGGTTACCCAGGGATGGCTCACATTTGAATCTGGTCTCCATGGTCTGACCACAGTTCACCACAGAATAGAGCATGCTTGGCAGCAAACACATGGTCATGAAGCAAATTATGACCTGAGGAAGAAGAGCAGATAAGGGTTCTATAGAAGGTCTCTTAGGATCAATTATGGGAAATGAAGAGATGTTGGGGGAAACCATCTTCTGACTTAGCTAGACTCCTCATATGACCTCAGTCCTCTCCACTGGCCTATGGAGACACGGAACAGGATCCAACAGTGTTTGTCCTCGTGTGTGGGAGGGGTGAAGAGGCATAGGGAAAGAAGCAGGTGGTATCCACTTGGACCATCTTGGTGGGTGCTGTTTCTCAGTGGATGCGAGTTTTTTGCCTGTGGCTGGGGAGAACTGCCTTGCTTTGTTTTGTTTTTTGTTTTGTTTATCAAGGCAGGTTTTCTCTGTGTAAAAGCCCTGACTGTCCTGGAATTCATTCTGTTGACCAGGCTGGCTTCAAACTCACAGAGATCTGCTCGTCTCTGCCTCCCACGAGCTGAGAACGGCTCTTAAAAAACATCGCTATCCACAGTACCTGGCTGGCATGGAATAACTCTTCAACCAAAGTCTGACCATAAACAAGTGAAGAGACAGACCTGTCATCCTGAGGGGCAACTTGACCTTGGAAGGGCCTTGGGCACAGAGGGGGGAAGAGGTTGGGCAAAGACCAAAACTTTGAGGAGAAGCCATAAGCTCTGGATGGTGTGAGGAGATGTTCATGGCAGAGGAAGAGCCTTGGACGCCGCGCCACGCCACGCCACTTCAGATTCTGGAAGCCTCAAGAAGGCGTATGTGTAGGCATGGTTAGGGCGGCTACACTTGGGGCCTTGTTCTGCAGGCACAGGTGTGATAATGATAAGAACACAATATGGAGGGCTGGAGAGGTGGCTCAGTGGTTAAGAGCACTGACTGTTCTTCCAGAGGTCCTGAGTTCAAACCCCAGCAACCTCATGGTGGCTCACAACCATCTGTAATAAGATCTGGTGCCCTCTTCTGGTGTGTCTGAAGATAGCTACAGTGTACTCATATAAATAAAAATTAATAATTAAAAAAAAACCCACAATATGGAGCCCAGATAACTGCTTGGCCAACTGTTTGAACCCAGGCAAGGACTATGCTTCTGGGAGCTCCATTTTTTCTGTATAACATGGGGCTTAATCAAGAGCTCACACATAGTTCCTGGGTGCACACAGGTCCCAGGCCCCATCACTACTGCAGACACAGGGCAGTGCAGGTCCTATGAGAGACTGGAGGTCAGGAGGGCCCAGTACCCAGAGTGACAAGTCTCAGTGGAGTCACCTTTCCTTAAACACCTTGTCTAGGACAGGAGTTTGGAAGAGCACCTAGTATGGGCCAAGTGGGCCCTAAGGGAGACAAGCAGAGGGCTAGGGGGCTTCGGGGCATCTGGGGATGGACTTCCCAGTGTCAGAGACGAGCAGGGGGTGGAAGGACTGGGCAGATAGGATCCCTAGGCACTGCATTGTTGGGGATAAAAGAGTATTCAGAGTCCATTTTCTTACCTGCCTTTTCTTACACATCAGGCATGAACTTAACTGCAGGTAATGGCCAGGGTTTGAATTCTGGGTCCATTGTTTACTAGCAGTGTGAGCATAGACCACTTACTTAGCTCCTCTGTGCCTCCCTTATATATAAACCGCAGTTGATAGGGTCGGGTGGGGGGATAGTTCAGTTGGTGAAATGATAGTTAGCCTCGCCAGACTGGGACCCAGGCTGGTCCCAGAACACATGTGAAAATGCTGTTTGTGTGGTGTTCTTATGATCCCATCACCGGTAAGACAACCGACTGAAGGGTTCTGAGGGCTTTGCTGGCCAACTAGGAACCTAGCAATGAGAGAGACTAATCTCAAGAGTGGACCGCATCCTCGAGGATGACCCTGGATGGTCCTCGAGGCCCTTTCCCGCTTATACAGGCAAGCACTCACCTGTGTACACTTACACACATAAACATGCACACATGCATACACACATACATGCACACACATCAATTGCTTTATGATGGAGAGAATGGGGTGGCTTGTTAGGTGTCGGAGTATTCCAGACCAAGACGTGCAGCTGAGATCTTAGTGGTCAGGCTCGACTCTTGCCTTCACGGGACAGAGATCAGCTAGAATCTAATTCCGGCTTTTCAGACCAGGAAGTACTTTCAAATCAGGAGGGAGAGCCAGGCATAGTGGATCACAGACTGTAGAGATAAGGAACCCTGGGGTCTAACAGGAGCTCAGGGGAACCAGACTTAACCTTGGGTAGGCAACACTTCCTAGCCATGAGAGTTTGGCAATGTCCTTCCCTTTGCAGTTTGGCAGAGCCTTGGCTGCCCCAACTGTGAGAAGACTGGCCTAGGAAATTCAAGGACTTCAGGTGAAGACGAATGCTATAAGGGGTTAGGTTGCTTATTTATTGACTGTAGAGTCTAGACGTGTTAACATTTTACAGATGTGGCAGTGGAGGCCCCAATAGATCCAGTGGCTACAATCATGCAGCAGCCTTATGACCGAGTGAGGACTCACACAGTGCCCCTGATGAATGCTTGGCTCAGAACACACAAAGACCTGAAGGAGACAGAATGTGCATGTGGGACTAGTCACCAAAGCAGGAGAGACTCAAGTAGGATTTAAAACTACCTCCTTAGGAGGCAAGTGCCGTGGGTCCACCTAAAGATGGGATCTGTGACAGCTTGGGGCTGGCTCTTGACTGCAGAACTAAGACGAGGTCCCTTGAAGATCCAGTAGCTAGGGCCAGTAACCATGCCAACGCCTCCTAGGCACCTGTGTCCTACCTAGGGTATCTGAAAGCCCGGGACCAAGCCAGTGACATGTGACCAGGATTACCAAGAGGATTACATATGACTGGACCTGGGAACAGTCATCATCATATTGGCCACACACACCCCCTTTTTTTACACTGGAGGAAACTGAAGCCAGAAAAGAGAAGAGTCTCATTGAAGGAGTAGGGGTCACCTTTACACATCTTAGCCCATGTCATATTCTACAGTGTTAATATGGAGGTCAAACTGCTTTATTAGGAAGACATGATAAAAACGCATTAACTTGACCTAGATCCTGTCCTCAGCTCCCAGACCTGACTCCCAGAAAGGATACAAATGCCCTCCTAGACCTCTGAGGTGGCATGAGGTGGCATCCAGAGAGAGGCTCCTGGAGCAGATGGCCTCCAAGTTGCTCCTGGATGGTTAGCGGGGCACCAGGACAGACCAGGAGGCAAGAATGAGGCAGTCACAGGAAAGGGCTGCATAAAAACAAGAGATGGGGGTTGTCAGAGCGGTTGACAAGTCGGGGTTGAACTGTGGAAGGTCTGTAACGCCAAGTGAGAGATTTTGGTTTTATGGTGCTTGTGGTAGGGACCCACTAAGGGTGTTTGAGCCCAGGAAGCTGTAAGCTCAGCTAGGATGGGAAAAATCCTTGTGTGGAAGATCACTCCTTGAGCTACTGGGACAGCCAGGACACTTCCAAGCCTGTGCCAGGTGCTGGGACCGTGTCCAGCACTGGGCTCAGTGACTCAACACTGGGGAAATTGCTCCCCAGGGGGAAAGGGCCCAAATGAATCACCTCTGTGAGGTGGGGAGCTGGGGGCTCACTGAGTCACTTCCCAAGGGTTGGGGGCGAGGGAAGTACAGAAAGAGGGGCAGTAGCACAGAGAGAGAACCAGGGAAGGTCACGGTGAGGGCTGTCAGGAGTGTCTGTCTCACCTCCAAGTTTGAGTCTTCTGGCAGTCTTGTGGGACAACTGAGGCCCAATGGGAAGGGGACCTGGCTAAAATCACACTGTCAAAATCCAGAAAGACTCAAATTCACCCTTCGTTATAGACATGTCCTGTGTCTTAGCCCATCTTACAGCAAGCAGAGGCTAGAAAACAGGTTGGTCCAGGCAAGGAGTTTGACCCAAGTTGCACAAATGTCCCCTTAGCCCTCCAGCCAACAGTTATCTGGGGTCTGGGTGCACCTCTGCGATAGAACACCAGGGGGCGCAGGAGCGTCACGGCTGCTGCAAGCGCCTGAGCACAGAGGCCGCTCTGCGGAGAAATGCGCTCCCAGCTCCCGGGGTCCCACCGCGGAACTGCGGACTTCGTGGCCCTGGGGCTTTGACCCTCTTCAGACTCCTGGAACGCTGATGCAGACCTACCTGGTAGCCTTAGGGACCCATTGCTCTCACCCCACACTTGGGATCGGTGCGCCTGTGTGTGTCAGGGCGCACGTGTCTCCTTCACAGATCTGCTATCGCTTCAGGGCTCGTCCCATTTTGAAGCGACCTCTAAATTTCTCCCTCACTTTCCTTTGCCCTCTGCACTGGAAAGAGAGAAGGGACGTGGGGGCTCCCGGACTGTGGTCGCGTGCCCTCTCCCCGCACTGCGCTGTACTCGGCCTCGGGGCTTTGGCCGGGCTACTGAAGTCCAAGTGATGGGGAGAGAATGTGGTGCGACAGTGCGCGGGACTCTGGGAGGGGCCCGACCCCTTAGGAGGAGTGACGATGGGATAAGCGGAGGGCAGTGAAGGCTGGGATGCGACCGAGGAGAGGGAACCCTTATAGTCGACCCGCTGCAGGAGACTTGGGAGGGGGAAGGCCTGGCAGTGGGTAGCCGGCCGGGATCGGGTGGGGTCCGATCTTTGGAAGGTGTTGAAGTGCTGTCCCTGGTAGCAGAGACGTAGGCGGGGCCTGGAGGCCTGGGGCGGGGCGGGGGCGGGGGCGGGGCGGGACCAGGGCGGACCCTCGGGCGGACCAGCGAAGCTGTTGCGGACGCGCTGACCGAGCGCAGCGGGCCGGGCTGGAGGGGCGGGCGGGCGGCTGCGAGCATGGTCCTGGTGTTGCACCACATCCTCATCGCTGTTGTCCAATTCCTCAGGCGGGGCCAGCAGGTCTTCCTCAAGCCGGACGAACCGCCGCCGCAGCCATGCGCCGACAGCCTGCAGGTAGGAGGCCCCCCCCACTCTGGGTAACAGGGAGAAGCGGGTGTCCGGGGAAAGCCCGGTCAGGGCCCGGTCCTCTGAGGAGCTTGGAGTCGTCTGCCCCACGGTCCATTCTCTCCTGAACCTTTAAGAGGGAACCCTTCCCTTAGTTCGGGAACCCGCCTTGTACCGAATGGGACTGCAGCCATCCCCAGAGGGGGTCCTTGATTCTTCAGTTCACAGCTCAAATGCCACTCCAGATTCTGACTCCTCTTCAGATCTGTAACTCCTCCATCCCAAGCCCTGAACTCTTAATACTCCTTGGCCCCCTCAGCCACATTGACAGCTCTGTATAAGCCTGGAGTTTGCTCCTCCCAGGTTAACCTAACTCCCTTCCCAAACCTCTTGCTCTCTACTGTCCATATCAGATTCCAGGCACACCCATATCCCCTAAGCCCCTGGCAGCAAAGAAGTTTGCCTCATAAGTAGGGCCTCACCCCCAACCTCTAGCTTCTATCCGTAGTCTTACTTCCCCATTCTTACTAACCATTTAGATTCTAGTCCCCATCTTCTGCCCAACCCAAGGGTCCAACCCCCTTTTAAAACCCAGCTTCTCCCTTCTCCTCTGCCAGACTGCCCCCTTCCAGTCCTCATCTGTCTTTTGCACAGACCTCCAGTCTCCTCCTGTTGCCTCCCAGCCTCTAGTTTCTCTTGAGGTGTGATGGTCCAACATAATTCTTCCAGTTCCCCAAATTTCTGAGTGCATTGTCCTTTGGCCCATCTGCTGTCTCTTGCTTAGTGTGTCGCTCCAGTCTGCCTACCTCTCCTGGTTTGCTCAGCCCTTCAGTTTCTGTAGGACTCTATCTTTGTGCTAGGGTCTTTCTGTGACCATGCCTTCCCTATATGTCTGCCTCTGCTTTGGGCTGTGGGGGAACAGGCTCAGAAGACAGGGCTGGAGTATCTAGGACCTCCACCCCTGCCTGTGTTCTCAGGAATGGCCTGGGATGGACTGAAGTCCAAGGGCTTAAACATGGAGAATGTTGCCCTCAGGGGTGCCCAAAATATGTGGTGGGTAGGGAATCATGAGGTGGGACGCTGGTGTTTATAACTTATAAATTATATCCCCTTATCCCAGCTGTCCTGGTGTTGACTGGGGCAGTTGGATTTGGGGATGGAGAGAGGGGGTAAATTGCAAGCTAATGTCCTTCACCTGTGGTGAGGGGTGGGTGAGTCTGGGGTGTGCGTGCTTGTATGAGGGTTCCTGAGTGCAGAGCGTGTGTTGAGTGTGCCATGGATGTAGCCACATATGCTGTGCTATGTTTAATCACGTCATTTGAGTGAGATTCTTCGCAGGGAGATGACAGTATGGAGATTATGAGTCTGCGGTGTTACATGTGTGACTACAGAGGCAGGATTGTGGGTAGGAGTTGTAGCACGGCGAGTGACTCTGGCGTGTGCATGTGGTTGTGTCTGTCATGGCATTGTGATGCTCTAGGGGCAGCTTGCATGTTGAAGACTATACATGCTCTTCGGCTGCAGTGCGTAGCCAGGAAGAGTCCTGGTACAGTCCTGTTGGTTTTGAATGGATGTCTTGTGAGGGAGGAGTGGAGGTTTGTGTCTGGGTGTGCTTTTAGCCTCCTTGGTAGCTTAGGGTCACTATAGTACATTCTGGGTTTGCTTGAGGAAAGTATCCAGAACCCTGTGTGTTAGCGTTTGCGTACCATGTGTTTGTGATGACTGTTCATGCACCTATGGACAAGAGAGGCCAAGACCCAGGGTCCGGTTCACCCAGCAGCTGGTTGCCCAGGTTGGAGGGTAGGCAGGAGAAAGCAGTTTCCAGACTGAAGGACTTTATGTGTCTACAAATGGGTGATATTTTGGTCTGACATTAAGCATGCAAATTATGCAGAATATGTCTGCACACGTGCTTCCATGTCTGAGTGGGGTGTGTGTGTGTGTGTATGTGTGTGTGTGTGTGTGTGTGTGAGTGATTTAATCGGATGCATGCATCTGTGGTAGGAAGGTGAGTGTGAGGTGTATGAGGTGCATGGTGGGAGATGGAGTTGAGTGTGGTGTGAGGTGTGGGTGTGGGTGTGAGCCGTGTGACTTTTCAGTGTGAGGTGTGGATTCTGTGATCTTTCCTCCCTGGGGGCTGTTTGCATGTGAGGAGAGTATGAAGCGTGTACAGTGGGTTAGGATGAATTAGAGATGCCTGGGGGCAGGGCCGAGGTCTGGGTAATGGAGTGTGTGCATAAGGTGTGTGGTGCGAGGAAAGAGGTATATTATGTTTGGCCATGTGTGAATACAGCAGGTGCCCCATAAATGTTTGTGGAGTGACGTATGTGTGCAAGGCAGGCTTGGCTGCCTTCCTGTCCTTGCTTTCCTTTTAATCAAGTCCCTAGAGATGCCCTCGACTGCCCTCCCAACCCAGGCTGCCTCTAGCCTTTGCCCTTCATCCTCCTCACTTTGACCAAAGCCTTTGTCTTGAGTTTCCTGCTGAGCAGGCGCTGGACAGGCGGGCGGCGGGTGATGTTGTGGTCAGGGAACCTTTGTTCTTTTCCTCTTAGCTTGTCCCGTGTTTGGGGCCAGGTTTTAGAGGGTGGGGAGAGGATACACGTGTCAGCAAATCTACTGTGTTTACTACGACCTCAGCAGAAGGGAGGGTCTAGCTCTGACCTACAGGTTGGTTGGGTGGTGGACTGTGTCTGGAGTTGACCAAGCCTGACAATGGTATATTACTCAAATGAGGGTGGTGCAGCTGTCTTTCTGGGCCATTAACACCTCAGTGATACTACACCAAAGACCCCCCTTCTCTATGCTCCCTCCCCCCCTCCCCTCTCATGTGTTACCAGGCTGGGAGATAGCCAGAAAGACTTCAATCTGTGTCTGCCTTCATTGACCCCACTTCAAATGGAGAGATGGACACAGTTCTCACCGAAACCATTGCCAGAAAGGGTTGACCTAGTCAATCTTTGGGGGACCCTTCAGTCTGATGGCAGAGGTCCCAGGCAATAGAAGATTCACATCAGACACTCTAGAGAATGCTCTTGGAAAGCCCTTCCGGGTGC
Source organism: Rattus rattus (assembly GCF_011064425.1). Lineage (NCBI taxonomy): Eukaryota > Metazoa > Chordata > Mammalia > Rodentia > Muridae > Rattus > Rattus rattus. The sequence goes on from NC_046155.1 coordinate 99,763,710, forward strand.
CCTAACAGGCTGTGAAAGAACATTCAGACTCCTAAGGTTGAAGGCACAGAGCCATCCCAGTTAACTAGAAAGGGGCTAGTGCATATTCAGCATTACCTTCTAGAAGATTCTTCAAGTGAGTTGTGCATACGCTGGGCCTTGAAGCAGTGCGAGGTGGGCGTGGAACAGCGGTGGGAAAACATGCTGCTTCTGCCCAACTGCGCCAGCAGCCTGGCTGCTGGTCGCGGTCCCTGGTCTCCCATTCTCTACCCATTGTCTTTGGCTGAGTCACTGTCATAATTGTGGTTGTCACCATTGTTTAGCTCCTTCTTTCTGACTTCTGGGGTCCTTTGACAGCGTCTTGAGTAAGAGCTGAACTCATGCAAATGCCTACAAGCATCAAGGGAGGGAGGTCCTACTCTGCCACAGAGGTATAGTTCAAAGCATTAGGACCACGTGTTGGATGCTTACCTTTTGTGTGCAGCAGCCCCCTCCTAACCGGGGCAGCTGGCCCCTCTCTCATCAGCTCCCAGCTTAAGCTTGGTTCTGTGGAGCCTTCGATGGCCACACCATTGGGGTTGGCTTCCTGTGTCCCAAGCTAGGTCTGTCCCCTACTTGCCATTGGATGTCCATGATGGCACTGGAGGGTTGCAGCCCAAGCCAGCAGCTAGAGGAACTGAAGCCCTGAGTAAAGTCCTCCCCAGAACCTCATCCCACTAACATTCCCAGAGAGGAAGAGAGATGAGGTGGCTGGGCCAGGGCTCACAGCATGTGGCAGGGCTGATGCCACTGTCCAGCTCTCCTGGCCACCAGGCTGGGCTCTGGCCCCAGCACCATGCTGTTCCTTGGCTGGCCTCTGTGCTGCCTGTGGCGGGTAAATGATTATTAATGACCCCCTGGCAAAGAGACAGGAAATGCTCCCCAGTCACAGCTGGGGCATTCTTGCCTGCCAGCCTGCCAGCCGTGCCCGCCCTGGCCATGGGGTGAGCATCATGCTATGCCATTCTTCCCTGCATCCCGGCCCCTCTCACTCCCCCTGGCTTTGACCTCCCAGGAATACAGAACAAGCAGAGATTGGGTTTTCTTTCCCATTGTCCTTGCTCCCAGCCTCTCATTGCTACTGTTTTTCTTGTCGAAAACATGAAAGAAGTGACCCCTCTTCCAGGAAGCCTTCCCTGACTGTTCAGCCAGTTCCGCTGGTACCTGCTCCCATGGGCTTGAGAACATTATGTGTCTGCCATGGACATTCTGTCCCTACTCTCATGGCTGCTCTGCTGGCTCTAGGGCTGGGGTGAATGCTTTCTGTGTGTAGCCTGTCTTCTCCTGGAAGTCCTTAGCCCATCCTCCAAGGGTTCTCACATCCCTAGCTCTGCTGGTCCTAACTATTCTCTGTATATTGCCAGGCCTTCCTAGGTGGCTGCTATGTCAATAGGAAGGTGAGTGAGATGAGTGTCCCCAAGTCTGCACAATACTATATCACCAAGCCTGTCGCAGGTAGCTCAGACCCAGGTGCCACGGGTGAGGCGAGGAGGGAGGGAACCCAGAAAAGGCTGATGTGTGTGACTAAGGCAGAGCCAACGGTGGCTCTCATTCAGCCCAGAGTCAGGGGAAGAGCAAACTGGGGAGCTCTCAGGAAGAAACAAATCTGGGAGCCGAGGGGAGAGCCTGGAGAGTACTCTAGAGAAAGGAGGATTGTAACTGTGGTGGTTCCGGTGGTGGCAGACAGAGGGAAGAAGACTGCCACTCCCGTGTCCCCGGCTTCTGCTGATGGACCTGGACCCTGGACTGTCCAGGTGGGCAAGCTGAATGGTCGCAAGGCAAGGGAGGGACATCAAGGGACAGGAGACATGGCTGGTGAGGCTGGCAGGACCCAACATCTTCAGGGCTTACAAACCATGTTGAAGATTCTGGATGTTTTCCAGGGAGCTGACATGAGGGGGAGGAGTTGAAAGGAGGGATGGGACGTCAGGCCTGGGTATTGTGTGCAGCTCCCTGGAGTGGAAACTGAGGCTTAGGCTGCCGCGGTCCATGCTGTGGATGATGGAGTCTGGTCAGGGGAATGGTGGAAGGGAGGGGACTCCGTGCTGGGAGAGAGAGCCCAGCAAGAGGTGGGAGGGGAGGAGAAGGGACCACTTGGGGTGACAGGGTGGGTTCCACGTGGCCTCTGAGAGCTCAACAGAGGAGAGGACAACCGTGTGGGGTGGGAAAGTCTGGGCTTCCAAGGAACACCTTGGTTCCTCCAAGAAGCACCTCACAGGTGGCCACCAGCCACGAGGCTAATGGGGACTTTGAGTCTACACAGGGCAGCTGAGCTCTCACCAATATGTATGCGGGCAAACTGGTATTCTGCCCTGGTCAGAACTGGGGTGGGGAGTGACCTAAAACAAGCTGCAAATATGAGTAAACTCCAAATCCAAAACTGTATGAGAAGAAATGTAAATATATGAAAATAAGCAATGTACCTGGCCCTTCTCATGTAAATTGTAAAATGCTGCTTCCCTGGACTTTAGCTCAGGCTCCTGTGAACTGTCTCTGATGTGGCCACCCCCCAGGGCCCCGGCCTTCCTGTTTTGAGGAGCCTGCCCTTCCTTTCCAGCTGGTGCCTGGGGTGAAGGAAGACATTTTGCTTTTCCTGTCCCTTGCCCTGAGGGAATTAGCTCTTTGCAACCCCCGTGCATGGTCAGTACACCAGGGCGGACCGTGGGGGGAGACAGGCGGAGGGTATTGAAGGTAAAGGAAAGAGAAGAAGCTGAAAGGAGAAATGAGAGGGGGCTGGGAGGCGGGCAGCAGTGGACCCAGCACAAACATGGATCTTCAGAATTTGAAAGTTTCCCAGTTGCCAGAAACACCAACCTGTATAGGTCCAACCGTGCTGTCTCGAGGCTGGGCACTGCTGGGCTCCCTGCTTTGAGGTACGTTCTAGCACCATTTTCTGGGCTGTATTTTCTCACTTGTAAAACAAGGAAGTTGGAGTTCCACAGCTATGAGGGTTGTACAAGTACCAGCTCCTAAGGGACTGCCAGCTTGGGGTTCTCCAGGGAGGACGATAACCTTCCATGACTCTAGCTCGCCTCCCATGGCTGGGTGGGTGTGTGGCTGCATGATCCCGACATTCTGTGACTTTAAGATGCTGGGACTCTGGGAGCCCAAGATGCGGACATTCTGTGCATGCAGGATTCTAGAATTTGATGATTTGATGATTCAATGATGCTAAATGGGGCTGCTGGGAAGAGCTGCAGCCACCTGCCTTGTTAATGTCAATGTTCGGTTATTAAAAACATAACAAGACACAATGGAGACAGATAGCTTGAGATGGGATGGCAGCTCCACCCCCAAATGAAGGAGGGGAGGAGGGGTGCCTTGACATCAGAGGAGATGGGAGACCCTTTTAGCCTGGTCACATGGGCTCTCCCCTGCCACAACAGACTCAGTGCATGTTCATGTGAGGGACCTGACACTTTCTAAGCTCCTGTGGCAAGGCAGTCGGTCCTATCACCCACTGCCTGCATCTTCCAGCCATCTTAGACTATGACCAAGGAGCACCGTACTTCCCAGCCCTCAAAGTGTCTTCACAGTGCCGTAGAAGGATGTTGACGTAGAAGGAGGGGCCTGATCACCCCCTTTCTCAACAGCTGCCTGAGGGGAAAACAGGACATGAGTACTTCCTGGACACGGGTGTGGAGATGCAGAAACCTTTGCCAGCAAGGGCTGGGGACCCAGGACTAACCAGAGGATAATCTACAGACTTGGCTCTTATCCTGAGGCACAGGGGGCATACAAGACCTGATGGAGCCTGACCTGGGTCTCAGGCACACCATGCAGTTTGTCACAAAACCAGCCCTGTTGTCTAGTACCTCACTGCCTCTTGGGTCCCTGCTTGTGCCTCATTCCCCAGGTCAGGGTTGGAAAGGAACCGTGCCTCTAAGAGATTTTGTCTTTGAGAGCCTAACCTTGGTGGCCCTGCCGAAGCCTGTCAAGGCTGTGTGTCCAGAATTCCTCAGCCTAGTGGGCTGCCCAGATCAAAACTAGTCTAGGTCTCTTTCCCAGCAGGTCTTAGAGCTCCCTGATTCCCTGGGTGCACCTCATTGCCGCCCAGCCTTCCCCTTCCCCTGGGATCCATCCCTGTGAGGTAGGAGTAGAGGTAAGACTCAAGTTCAAGGGCAGAGTTCCTGTCTGCCACCCTCCAGCTTTCTCCTCCTACACGCTAGAAAGCAGGTGGGAGACAGCTGCTCTTGTCATCCACAAGGCTCCATTGTGTACTCCCTCCTGTCTCGGTCTCAAGAGTAGGGTCCCCTGCAGGGAACCCTCTGCAGCTGACTGGCTCTCTGAGAGCCTTCCGGTGGCTCCCCAGCAGGCTTTTCCTTCCTCTCTGCTCTTCCACCCCTGTTCCCTCATACTCTCTCTTGGCCAGCAGCTCCAGGCTCTCTCCCATCCCCAGAAGTCTCCATTTCTGGTTGTACAGGTGTGACTCAAAAGCCAGCCCAGGAAATGTCCTAGAAGATCAAGTCAAGCCCTTTTCTTCCGATGAAGAGAGTGCCTCAGAGAGGGAAAGGTCCTGACTCTAGTTATATAGTTGGCTGTGACAGAGCTCTGTGCTGTGCCCCTTCTCCCCTGGGTCATGGGCACACCCTGCCCTTGGCCTCAGGTGTCCAGGGATTGAGAACTGCCATGATAGACACAGCACAGAATACACGGGGACCTGCTAAAACCCAGCCAGCTTCTCTGAGTCTTACCCCACAGCCCCAAACTTCTGTCTCCCTTTTTTCCTCAGGCCCCTGTCTTCTCCACTGTCTCTGATGTCTAGATAGCCATTCCATTTGGAAAACCCTGACCTTGGAACTCCATGTTTGGTAATGGGCACCCATGCATACAGGCACACAGACATATGTGAAGATACCACTAGCACAAACGAATCCCAGCCCAGGTTAAAAATTGGACCAGACATATAGGGGACCACTCTGGGTGCTCCTGTCTTCTCTTTGCTGTAAACCCCCGTGCATCTCGTATGAAGCCCTTCAGGGTCCTGCAGATGGGCTTCACCTCAGTTCCTTAGTGACAGTTGAGGGCATGGGTCTCTATTCCTCTCCAAGCCCACCTCAGCAGTGAGGTCCCTCCCTTCTGTCTCCAGGAGCAACCCAGCTTCCTGTGACAGGGTGGGAAGGCCAGAGGTTCCCCAGAGGACAGTGGGACAGTGAGGAGGAACTAACAGATAAGACTTTGCATCTTCTCAAGGCAGACCCCCCAACCCTGACCGCCCCCTGGCGACTTGGGCATAACCTTGTCCTGTTGCCCTCTAGTACTAAGGGTTTTGTGTGCCCTCTGGCACATAGGTCAGAGAACCAAGAGCATTGATACCCCAAGGTAAATCCTGACTGAATCCGAGAGGTCAGGTTCTTCGGTTACTGGCAGGTACACTACCAGGCAGGTACACTCCCAGGCAGGTACACTCCCAGGCAGGTAAATTCCCAGGCAGGTAAATTCCCAGGCATGGGACAGGGAAGTGTGCGGTGTGGCTGTGTTGGGCAAGTAGGAGAATGATCAGCATTACGACTGGGGAAGGCCTCTCCCCCCATCTAGTTCCCCATACTTGGGGTCAGATAGAGGGGATCAGAAGGGAGAGTGGGATGAGCTGTCAAACAGTAGCAGCTCTGTCTAGGAGTCTCTGAGGGTGGTAAAGGCCCACTTCCACTCGCTGTATTCTCCTGGGAGAGGAGGGCATTCAGGACTGTGGGGAAGAGAAGGCAAACGTTTTGTGCACAAAAGGGATGTCCTCTAGGGTCAGACACTTGTCTCAGTCCTCGTCATTTCCTCTTCAGGACAAGGCAGGGTCAGTGGGGTCATTGCACATAGGGAAGGGACAGGCTGGAGCCAACAAACACCAGACCCTATAGCAGCCACCAGAGGTGACCTTGTCATGACCTGGGTTATAATCTGTCTCCTGTAGAGGTGTAGCCACATGTGTCTGGGGACATGACCACTCCTAGACTGTCACTCTACACATGGACACCTGAGTGACACTCAGGACTAGCTGAATGTGTAGCAAAGCAGGAAACCCCGCCGGACACAGGGGACATGTGAGACAGACAGACACCTGACACAGTCACTCCACAAGCAAGCATCCACACACCAGGCACAGTTACTCTCACCTCCCCCATTACCCGAGTGAGGGCCAGAGACTCCTATAGCCATAGGCAGGTGCCCAGTGAGAGAGGGATGCCAGGCAGGGAACTTAGCTCTTCCCTGTGCCAGACTGTGTCTCCCCCATCCTGCCGAGCTGAGCGCCTGAGGCTGTTTATTTCCTTTCGGGGATGGGTGTTTTGTCCCCCTCCCCCTCTCCCCACCCTGTCCCCACCACACGCTTCCGAAGCTGCCAAATCAAATCAGTCCCTGCACCCTCGCCAGGCTGGCATGGAGGCCAGCAGCTGACGGGAACGAAGCCAGGCTCAGAATACCCCACCGCCTGTCCGATGCTGGGACATGCTTGGGGGTGGGGGGTGGGGAGAGCCAGGAGCCTGCAGCTGGCCCAGGACTGCGCTGGTCAGAGAAGCTGGTGCTTCTCCAAGTTGCCTGTGTGGTGGACCTCAGAGAACGCGTGAGCAGGTCCCTGATGTGTCTGTCAGGCCTGTGGTGCACTGTCAGCAGCATGCTGGGAACGCTGGAGGTGGCGCTGGGAGAATAGGGTGGAGGTCCAGGAGAGGCCCAGAGGTTCTCAGTGCCAGATTGGCGGTAGCTGCTTACACACAAGACACAAGCCCTTGGGGTTTTCGGTATCTCTGGACTTTGGGCACCAAGGCCCAGCCCACCCTGGAGAGTCACTGACTACTTCAGGCGGGTGTTCCGATCCTATTTTACAGATAAGGAAACTGAGGTTTAGGAAGGGCTGAGGAGGTTTCCTGGAGAGAAGTAGAAGTTGGGGGGGCTCAGGATGAGTAGAACTGTGTTCATTTCTATGCCTCAGGGACACTAGGCAAAAAGACAAACTCTGTGTTCTCAGAGTTGAGATAAAGTAGAGACAGAGGTGCCCAGGGGTCAAGAAGGGTGTTGCAGGAAGAGCTGGGCGCAAGCAGGCAGGGCTGCCTGGAGGAGACAGCTACCTGCAGGCTTACTGGAGTCCTACGGGAGGGCAGGCTGGGGAGAATGGGAGAAGGCACGGTAGGCCTCAGCCCTTGGCCTTCTTGTCTCTGCAGCCAGCCAGGACCCCCTTGCACAGAAGCCAGAGCCCCCAGGGAGTAGAGACGACCGACTGGAGGTGAGAGCTCAGTGGATGGAAGCGTGGGTGGGCGTTGGGGGAGGGGCGCAGGACTCGGAGGCTGGAGCTGCATCCCCTCCCACCCTCTCAGCCTAAGGGCACGCACACACCAAGGCCCCTCCTCTTACGCTGTGCCCAGCCTTGAGGCTGTCACCTGAAAAGCATTTCTGACTGCTCTCTGGTTCTTTACATCCTTTGGATTCCCCGCCCATTGCTCAGTTCTTCTCCCAGCTCCGTCCCTGCACTGGCCATCCCCTGATACCCATTGGCTGCCTGCTCTCAATTGTCCCCATGGTCCCTGTGATTGCCAGAAGGATCTTTCTAACACACAAATTTGAGCTTGTCTACTCACACATTCTCCACGGTCACCATCCTCTTGACCCTCTGAAGTCCTGGCCTACCACAGTCTCCCCGTTTGTTCTTGCTTCCCCAACGCCTGCAGCTGACCTCCTGAACAGTTCCGGGCTCTGCCTCCTCCTCCAGGATGGCCTCCTCCCACTCTCCCTCAACTCCATTCCCAGCCGACTCATGTCTCCTCTGAGCTCTCCCACCTGGCGGTTGGGTGCTAGGGCATTCTGTTGTCTCCTGCCCCCTGTGTGCCATGAGAACCCCGCTTTCTTCATCCTGTGACTCTGTATGTGTGCCTGGCTTGCCCCGCTCCCATGCTATGAGCTCCCTAAGCATGGGGATTGTGTTTCTCTCATTCCCTGCCTCCATGGAGGGGAGGGCCGCCAGCCCAGTTCTGATCGTGCTTTGGGGTGCCTTGAATTAACCTTCCGTGTTCAATGGGTAACAAAAATGGGGGTAAACTGTGGGTATCGAAGATTGAACTGAAACAGAGTGGTGTGCGTGTGTGTGTGTGTGTGTGTGTGTGTGTGTGTGTGTGTGTACATGCACGCGTGTGTACAGGTTCCTGTGTCTGCCAGTGTGCCCAAAAGAACTGAGAGGAAGAAGTTGTTGCCAGTGTCAGCCCCCGTGGTGCCAAGCCTTTTGAGCACATACCCTGTACAACTCTTAGCATAAGCTAAGGACAGCTGTGTTTGGGGGGAGTCAAGACCCAGAGCAGGTGCTGGGGGTGGGTTGGGGTAGAGCTGAGGCTAGATGCCTCCCTGTCCTTTCATTAAGTTGAGAAAGAGATGCCCACCAGGATTTGGAGCAGGGGCTCAACATGGCCTTCCTACTGTAGCACGGCTAGGGCCGAGAATGGAACTTGCAGTGGGACTGGGTCCTGGTGCTAGGAGCTGGCCAAGGGAAGGGGGAGGGGCTGGAGAGTCATTATTAATTTATTTATTGTCATGGCATTCCCCACGGGTGGGAGCTCCCCCCAGAGCTGGGACAGATGGTGTTCCTGGGAGCCAGCAGTGCCTCAGCAGCCTCGGCCACCCGCCAGGAAAGACTGCATTTGTCACCAGCCCAGGAAGCCACAAGGGGAGGGATTTGGAGAAGCTGAGACCCTCTAGGGTTGTGGGGGCTGAAGGAGCCTGGCTCTAGGCTCTGCGTATGTGTGCGCAGACTCGTTCCTCACCCATTAGCACTCCTGTCTGCAATTCACATCCGGTCCCTTCCCCATTTCACCAGCCGCATCCTCTGCCTGAGGCCTCTGCCTGAGGCCTCGCTGGATCAAGCCTTTGTTTTCATTGCTGCTGTCTCCCCCTTCCCTGTTGGGTCCTGCTACCTTCTCACTCTGATTAAGGATTTCAGGCTGGGGCTGTCTCAGCTCTGCTCTACCAACAGCCCTTCACTCCTCTCAAAGGATGGTCATCATCAGCCCTGCTCTGTAGGTCTGTCACGTAGCTATCATGAACAACCCATCTTCCTCACCTGTAAGCAGAGGTGAGCTCTCCCAGTGGGTACAGTTCAGGTTGGCAGAGTGCTCGCCAGAACAAAGGCCTGCATAAATCAGGCACGGTGGTCAGTTTGGGATACAAAGTACTTTGTCTTAAAAACCCAAGATAACGTAGAACAAGCAAGCAACGACAAAATGTCCAAACAAACAAAAAAGATCTCCCACCATCACTGGGACAGAAATGCACTGTTATCAGCATTAGCGTCCTGTGCTTTGGGAGGAGCTGCAGGGTTCATGTGAGGCCCAGCCCAGGCCTGTGCCACAGCCTGTTGTGAGAAGAGCTTTCTTGCTCAGTGACCCTTATAGTTAGGACTAAACTACACACACACACACACACACACACACACACACACACACACACACACCTCCCCTCGGTCCCAGCACACCAGGAGGCAGTGCACGCAGTAGGGCTGAAATGAGGCTTGTAAAGTTCTGTGGGCACGGGGCATTCTTCTGGCACTGGCTTGGCAGCAGCAATGGGAACCATGCTGTCAGCACCCCTCCCTACCCAGCAGGCACCAGTTCAGCATACTCTTTAGGGATGGCTCCCTGGCCTCTGGCCAGCTGGAGGAACCGGGCCTTTCTGGCTAATCCTGGGATCCAGGCCCTGGCGACAACGTCATTCTCAGTAGGGACAATTCGGGTCGGTGAACTGAGCACACTAAGCTAATACCTCCGAGCTGGGACCAGAGACCAGGTGGGGTCCTGGGAGCTCCAGCAGGGGTGGAGGCTGCAACAGGTGCTGAGATAGCCGCAGGCGTGGGGCAAAGGCACGGGTGCCTGGACCAAGCTCTCCGATGCACGGTCCAGCCGTTGCACCTCCATGGCTGCCTTGGCAAGGCACTACCTCCCAGGCCCACTGGGCTGTCTCACACCCACTTGTTCTTGAACAGTCAGTGCTTCAGTCTGTTGGCTTTGTTCCATCTTCGGCACACACGAGTTCTCTCAGTCTCCCAGCCCCATGCAGCACTTGCTCATGCTGACCCCTCCAGGTTAAATGTGTGAAGTTTCCCAGCTCTGGTGGAGTCAATCTTCCCTCCCATCCCTGGGCACTCACAGCTCTAAGCATCCTGCACTTACCATTGGGCAGCTTGTTACGCCACGCAGTGTCGGGTTGCATATCTTCTCTCAAGTTACTGAGAGCATCCGGCTCTCTTCCAGCGCTCTTGGGGTCAGTTGGGTCAGGTATACCGTAGATGCTCATCAAAGACTTCTGTCATGAGTGAGTGAGCACACCTGCTCACAGCGTCGGAGTAGGTAAGAAGGAGGCTCTGCTGGTGGACGGGGCGGTTGCGGAGGCTTCTGAGAGTCTTTACAAAGACATCCTTGGAACTACAAAGGATGGGCAGAGAGTCAAGGCCAGAGAGGTCAGCTGGGCTGTCAGAATCCACGGGGTCAGCTCCCACAGAACCAATGAAGGGTGTCAAGGACCAGGAGCACCCAGATAGAAGTGTCTGAAACTCGGCCCTGAGGGGTGTCCCCAGGAGGTGGGAGGGTGTGGTTTGAGAACTAGGGAGTGAAGTAGGGGCTCCCGCAGTGGAGGAAGAACCCAGGCACTGGTTCACAGTGGGCAGATCTGGAAGACCATGGGAAGCAAGATCGGTGCTGTGGAGGAGAAAAGCATACGTGAGCACAGGTGAGCAGCAGCGGGACAGGAGCACAGGTCAGTGGAGCCCAGGTTCTGGGCGCTGGTGGGTGAACCGAAAGGGCACCGTGGTCGCTACTTGCCAGGCCTCGTTGAACGTTCCTCCTCGAGCATTCCTCCTGCCAGTTGTTCCTGCTTCGCCCTGAATTCTCACATCAGTAGCAAGTGGCCTCAGTGCTGCCCCGTGGCCCCTGAGGGAG